>NC_090277.1:52415625-52716250 GCF_040414725.1 Anabrus simplex
AGTGAAATTACGTTCTTTTTTTTATTTCAGAAGCAGCCAAATAAAACTGATGATGTTCAGCTGTGGACAAAATTGAATTTGATAGAGTATCAGGGCGTATTTTATGTGCACTACTTGTTCCCAAAATCACATTTTATCTAGTATTTCTGTATTTAAAGTATCATTGGAATAATATCTTCAAAATGAGGGATTAAAACAAATCATATATTGTCCACAAGGGTTACAATCAGAACCTGTGTTGTCCAGCAATGACAATTCAGTTCACTTTCTTTCATTTGTACTGGTACTACTGTCAGATTTACCGTAGTTTGTTTCCTTGCTTGTAAAAGTTCAAAACTATTTCGCACTATGTGACATTCTTCCAGAAAAATACTTATTATTAAATAACAAAATGGGAACATAGCAGCAGTATCCTGTTCTATTTTGCGTGTGTATTGCATTCTATGAATTTAGAACAAGAAAGCGTGATTGGAGGGTACGTGGTAGAAAGTAGAAAAAAAAACAATTAAGAGTGGACTCAAAAATAAAATCACGTAAATCACTGGTATCAGAGAGGGTCTTTAAGCAAGTAGAGAGTAAACTGTACCAAATTCCGGAAATTTGTTATTCAGAGAAATATGTACAGATTTATAACGAAGTATGGCGAAACTAGAATTACTGAAAAAGACTGGAAGTTTAAGGATTATAAAGAACTATCGAAGGCATGGTAAACAATAGATTATATTAGTTAAGTAAAAGATAACTGTTTCGAAAAATTTGAAATTGGAATCTGTGATCATTATGTAAAATTTACAACAAAAAATAATTATTACTTTGATGACCCTTCCAAATCATTCACAACATTAGCAAAACAGGCGCATGAGATGATCTTTGCAACTGACAGACGTGCCCTGCCATTATCGAGAAAGATAAAGGAAGAAAAAAGGGAATATGTGAACAAATTACTCACTTTAAGACTTTTTGGTGAAAACTGGAAAGAAGATATTTTATTATTCATGAGCTTTTAGAGCTTCCAACAGCAGTATGACTCCGAAACATAAAGAATGTGATGGTTTAAATGAAGAACCTGGACTGCACAAAATGTAATCAATATATTCTAGACAATAAAATACTCTGTGTAACAAATTAGTGTCCTGAACCTGCTTCTTAAAGTAATTTCAGTCTTTCTTGAATTCCTTGAAGTAAATATTAAATTTACAGTGTTCTAAGTACTTACTGTAAATTTGAAAAGATTTAAGTTCTAATTTTCAAGTTCAGATATTAAAATGAATGTGAACTAATTATGATAAAACTAGTCTACAGCAAACTCATCGAAACATGTAATGTCGTATATAACAGATCAAAACATATTATGTCCAAAATATTAATGGAATTTCCACAACGTCCGCAATAAATTATTGATCTCTTGCAATATGGCATCTAATTCAGTATCCCAACGAATAACTTACTGTGAAAACTACATAACATTGTATCGAATACTTCTGTAGTTATCAATTTTTCGCTTCTCCTGAAAAAATTGCATTAACAGAGATCACGTTTTCAATTGTTGCTCGTCATATGTAGGCCTACATTCAAAAATTTAAGCATAAAAATCGTAAACAAGGTTATCACTGAGAGTTTTAGATGGCCATGGAAAATGATTTTTAATGCAGGCGACAAATAACTCATTGTTTCTTCACTTAAATGGAGGGAGTAAAAACTTATTTGAAGTTCCGATCTCATATTGTTATGATAAAACATAGTTGAAGTGTTGGTGGCGAAAATGTTATAAGAAAACTGTGATATCTCTTGAGCATCAGGCAGAGGAGTTCCAATTCAAAATCAGCCAGTATATGCATTTCAGATATGTTAGAAGACAGTGCCGTTATTATTCATGGCCTGAAGTGCCATTTGCTCCGTATAAAATTTGCTGATCAATTAATTTTTCCTACCTGAAGGGCACCTCCAGAGAAGGAGAGGAAAGAGTTGATGCGATGACTGTCTGAAGCTAGTCGACCATATCACTCAAGTGGTAGGAGTTACAACATTATATGAAAAACTATTACACACCTGGCCGGGGTATTAGTAATTTAATTTTCACAATATTTTCAGGGAATGGGCAATCAATTTAGAGACAGTAATATGTTAGTTTTTCAGTCCGACTCATTGACTGAATGGTCAGCGTTGAGGCCTTCGGTCCACAGGGTCCCGGGTTCGATTCCCGGCCGGGTCGGAGATTTTAATCACCTTTGATTAATTATTCTGGCCCGGGGACTGGGTGTTTGTGTTTGTCCCAACCCATTCCTCTTCATATTCAGACAACACAATACACTATCAACCATAACAGAAACACGCAATGTAGGGTTGGCGTCAAGAAGGGCAACCGACTGTAAAACAATGCCAAATTCAAATGTGATACATAGTTCGCACCCGTGACTCCACCGGTATGAGAAAAGCGGTAGAAAAAGAACCAAAGAAGAAAATGTTGCTTTAGTACGTACTATAGTTTTCAATTTATTGTAAATTTTAAGTTGCTATTTGTATGCTTATTATTCGTAGGTTTAAATTTATTCTGAAGTATATTAAAACTCATGAAGTTTTATATGAACCATTTGTTTACTTCACTAACAACATTTATTTATTTATTTATTTATTTATTTATTTATTTATTTATTTATTTATTTATTTATGTCTTTCTCTACATGGCGGGGCTCAGGCTATGAAGCCTGCTATTATGCCAAACCATATAATTATGCACCTACATAAATATAATGTAGTGATTATTATAACGACTTGAAATTAAAAATAAGTTTATTATAATTTAAAGTTAATGTGGGATGTAATTTGAATGAAATGTAAAGCATCATAAAAATCATTTTAACATTTTAAAATTAATTTATAATATTTAATATAATTAAAACTATATCTCGAACAACATAAACTATAATGTTTCTAACCTTACATTGACACTTTATTCATTTATCTTAATAATCTAACATTTAAGGGTGCTTATAAGAGTAAATTAATCTGAGTGTAGGTAAAATTTCCAGCACATCCTTCTGAACACTATTCGGAATGGTTGTTTTTAATTAAAGAAAGAGGCAAACCTTTCTTAAATATGGCATAAAACGCGTAAAAATCGTCAGTATGTCGTTGATAATATCCTTTTAAGGTTCTTTTTTGTAATTGCAGAAAGGTCATTGTTCATAGACTCAGGTTGTTTTTTTAAAATAAGCCATTCCTTTAGCTCATAAATTCAATGACCAATCTGGTACAAGGATATCATACGATTTTACTACAGAATGCACACAAACATGACGTAACTGTGCTATTCTGATGAAGCCGGCATATAGGGAGAGTGGAGCCCAACGAGTTTTCATTTTTAAAATATTTGCGGTAAGATGTCACTACTGTAACGACCGTAGGGTTTCGCAGACTTACTTATTAGAATTAAAAGACAAATATGTTGTGGATAATCAATTTTATTCAGTAGAACGTGGTATACTTGAAATGTGGGTAATAACTCCGTGTAATATGGGCCTGCGATACGAGAAATAAGAGACATAATTTAAGAGTTCGGGAGTAATATTACAAGTAAAAGTAAGATCAATAAACGAATTACCCAATGTGCTATGGATAGTTGCTTGGCACAACGTTCAAATTAAAGTAATGTGTGAGAAAATCGACCTTCAACTGAGCGCGCGAATCAACACAGCGCCATCTTATAACAGAGCATGCGTGTGACGTCACATATTTAGCACAAATTTTGCCTTATTTTGAAGCGCTACTGTATGGAAACTAAATTTCTGATTTTTTTGCAACGTGCACTCTCCTGTTACGACTATCAATAGAGACTTTTCTTTTTAGAATTTGTTTTCCGTCGCACCGACACAGTAAATACAACAATACTATACAGTCAATACTGATATGCATTTAGGACAGTCGCCCAGGTGGCAGATTCCCTATCTGTTGTTTTCCTAGCCTTTTCTTAAATTATTTCAAAGAAACTGGAACCGAGCTCGATAGTTGCAGTCGCTTAAGTGCGGCCAGTATCCAGTAATCGGGAGATAGTGGGTTCGAGCCCCACTGTTGGCAGCCCTGAAGATGGTTTTCGGTGTTTTCCCATTTTCACACCAGGCAAATGCCGGGGCTGTACCTTAATTAAGGCCACGGCCGCTTCCTTCCAATTCCTAGGCCTTTCCTATCCCATCGTCGCCATAAGACATATCTGTGTCGGTGCGACGTAAAGCAAGATAGCAACCAAAAAAAAAATTGGATATTTATTTAACATCTCCCTTGGTAAGTTATTCCAATCCCGAACTCCCCTTCCTATAAACGAATATTTGCCCCAATGTGTCGTCTTAAATTCAAAATTTATCTTTATATTGTGATATTCCCTACTTTTAAAGACACCACTCAAACTTATTCGATAGGTCTTATGGCGACGATAGGATAGGAAAGGGCTAGGAGTGGGAAGGAATCGGCTGTGGTTTTAAGGTACAGTCCCAGCATTTTCCTGGTGTGAAAATGGGAAACCATGGAAAACCACCTTCAGGCTGCCGACAGTGGGGTCCGAACCCACTATCTCCCGGAGGCGAGCTCACAGATACGCGGCCCTAACCGCACGGCCAACTCGCCCGGTCAATTGAGACATTAGACATAATCGTAAGTTCAATATTTTCGGCGATATACGCGTTCTACCCATACATTAAAAGCATCTTCATTTTTTTTTGTCATGCACCCGTTCTCGAGGAGCGTACGTCTATGTTAAAAAAAACACCTTTTTGAAAATGAAATGCTCATAAATATGTCTCTCAGTGATGACCAACCATCAAAGGCTGCTAATTTCAGATGACCGCCAACCATAAGACATAGCCTGCACGGTTGCTAGGTAACACTGTCTGGCCGTCCATTCATACATACCTTACTTCAACAGCCTGCATGGCTGCTATGGTTACACTTCCGTCACACATTTTGTGACGATAACTTCCGTATTGATGGATGGCCATGACATACAGATCCACGGCCTGGGTAGCTCTTGATAGGTAACATCGCGTCACGCATTTTGTTACATCACATTATTTCGTTATACAAATTATCGGATGAACCCCCCCCCCCCCCCCCCCCCCGCTCTAGGACATATTTATGCCGAAAGGGAAGTGGTTTCTTTTTTTTGCTATTGGCTTTACGTCGCACTGACACGGATAGGTCTTATGGCGACGATGGGACAGGAAAGGGCTAGGACTGGGAAGGAAGCGGTCGTGGCCTTAATTAAGGTGGTGAAAATGAGGAAACCCACTATCTCCCGAATACAGGAAGTGTTTATCGGAGTATGCTTGCCCACATGTGCTTCCTCTTAAGGCGACACTCCTAATGCATGGATTTTCACGAAACCTTGTGGGAATGTCACTTACATAAAAGTAAAGATATCGCGAACATTCCTTTCATACAATTAATAGTTTATCCACAAATTTTTAAAATTTTTAATTCCATTTTTTATGAAATTTAATTAACATGTTAATGTAAATTCGTAATTAGGAAGACAATACTTCTTTTAAAAGCATTACGTATAGATTTTTCTGTACATAATTTATATAAGGAGATTTATCGTACTAACGTTTGTGTCATTTTTACGTTCTAAAATTTTGGACTTAAAAATCCCTACTACTTGAAAAAATTCTGTAATCAAAAATTCCATACGCAGGTTTCTTAATATAGCAACGATACATATACCATATACATTTTGTTACATTTGGCAGAATATTATGGGAGAAAAATGGGATTTAAATGTAAAATTACAATTGGCAAACAGAGTATTATTACAGTGATAAATTGTTTAAATTCAGCGAAATAACATCGTGACAAAATTCACCAAAATAACCAAAATATCGATTTATATCTCCGGAGTGTCACCTTAAAACAATAATCACCACCTTCTAAAACCGCGCGTAATCTATGGGTATGACAACAAACTATCGGACACATAAGTAGGACCGAGCTCGTTCATTTTTTCTTTCTGAACAATAAAACAGGTAAACTTCGTATTATCATTCAATCTGATAAAGTTTCAGATATGTAGTGCATTAACTCCTCAGCTACGCTGTTACACAACGTGCGAAATCAATATACAAAACCTGTCCAGCACAGTGCAGCTTATGTAAAAATATTGCAGCGTTACTAGAGTGAGGCGCTGGAATTCCTAAATTATTAGGTCACATCCGGAATGCCTCGAGGAGGACGAAATGCAAGATGCTGACTTCAACAAAAAACCGCACGCTACTAATACGTGCTCAGTGGACCATGGTATCTAGAACACCTGACCACGCTCAGTGAGTGGAAGGTCATGAATGAAACAAAGAGCACGAGTGATTTACCGCCCTTCATCAGGCTGCTGCTCCGTTAACTTCGCACAGTAAATTACAGTAATTCTCACTGAAAAATTCCTCCATGTAATAAAAGCTAGTAAGGTAAATTTCCTACACAGTTTGCAAACAAGAATTTCCAGTTTACTAGCTATGTTGAGGAGCAGGCGACTAATTCACTTTTTTTAACGTTGAAAACATATCTTAGCAAAACAAAGTAGGAGTCACCGTACTACGAAGAACGTAAAATTAAGCAATTTCCTCAATTGTGCCGAGAATTGAAGGGCCAAAGGTCCCTGAAAGGTTTAAAATTGTGAGTCTTGGAGAGCTCTATCATACTAAAAAAGGTTTCTAAAATCACTTCCGGCCTAAATGCAGTTCCGAAAAAACAGCCTAAAATGAATAATGTAATTTGCTTTACGTCCCACTAACTACTTTTACGATTTTCGGAAACGTCGAGGTGCCGGAATTTAGTCCCGTAGGAGTTCTTTTAAGTGCCAGTAAATCTACCGACACGAGGCTGATGAATTTCAGCACCTTCAAATACCACCGCACTGAGCCAGGATCGAACCTGTCGAGCTGGGGTCAGAAGACCAGCGCCTCAACCGTCTGAGCCAGCCTAAAATCGCTTGTTTCTTACTCGTTTTCTTTTCGATTCAAATCCTACCCAAATTAACTTATATACATAATTCTTTCTGTAATGTCTTCCTTGGTTCAATACTCTCAGGCGTTTTTTTGATGTTTTGAATAAATGTCCACACCGCATGTAGTTATAAGGGCTTAAGTGAAACTCTGCAATGACTCACATTAGCGCTCGTAGTGGTAGAAAAAAAAGCAAACTGCTAATCAAATCGACCGGATAACGATGATTATGAAAAGGATTGTAATTTTTAGGAATAAATAATTTATATATACTTATATTTTATTTACCTAAAATTCGTAGCTCATATTCCTAGGATGTTTTCAATATGGAGTTGCTTGCCTGAAGAGCTAGAAATGTAGGTGTTCTTTTTTTGTGGATTATCTTATACTGTCTGCAGAAAGGAACAAGATACAGACTTGTGAGTGACTGCAAAATGTCCTCAACAATTTTGTGAGATGATCACCAGACAATGGTAGAATGGCAAACCAGCTGAAAAGTCAGGTTGTAAGGTTCAGCAAGAGGAGAAGTCTTTTCAGGTTTAATTACCGTGTTGATAGTAACTCATACTTACTTACTTACTTACTGGTCGGCGCTACAGTCCTTGTAGGTTCGTGGCCTCCTTTATCACCTGCCTCCATTCATCTCGGTCCTCAGCTTTTCTTCTCCAACGTTTAACTCCTAACTTTCTAAGGTCATCCTCAACATCATCAATCCATCTTTTCCTGGGTCTTCCTCTCCTCCTCCTTCCATCAAGTTTCCCTATAAACACCTTTTTAACGGTGCAGGTTTCTGCCATTCTCTGAACATGACCGGCCCACCTAATTCTTCCCTGCTTAATTTTAGTAACAATATCTGGCTGGCCAAACAGTCCTTGCAGCTCTACATTTGTCCTCATTCTCCACCCATCCTGATCTCTTACTGCACCGAATATCTTTCTCAATATCTTCCTTTCCCACCGTAACAGCCACTGTTCTTCTCTGGAGGTCATCACCCAGCATTCTGATCCATACATAACTATTGGTCTTAGTACTGTTGTGTATATTTTAATTTTTGTATTCCTGCTGACATTCCTGGATTTAAACATATTTTGCAAGGCGTAAAAGCATCGGTTTCCACTTGTTATCCTCTCCTGTATTTCCACGGAGGTTTTATTGTCTTCTGTTATCATAGAGCCTAGATATTTGAAAGATGTGACTCATTGATATTCCTTCCCATTTAATCTTACTGGGGGCCTTCCTCTTACTCCCTCTGTATCTCCCATCTTCATATATTTTGTTTTGTTTATATTCACTTCTAGTCCTAGGTCCCGTGCTTTCCCTTCTAATACTGAGTAGCTCTCTTCAAGAGATCTTTCATTTCTTGCAATTATTGCTACATCATCAGCATATGCTATCACTTGTACTAATCTGTTCAAAATGGTTCCCCCTGGGTTGATGGGCAATTGACGGATTACTTTTTCCAATGCTAGGTTAAAAAGCAGTGTGGAAAGTACATCTCCCTGTCTTAGTCCTCTCTCCACTAAAAACTCCTCTGACAGATCTTGCTCCACTCTCACCTTGCATACTGTTGTTTTCAAAGTCATTTCTGTTAATCTAATCAATTTCCTTGGGATTCCAAATTCTTTCATAATCTTGTAAATTTTACTCCTATCTAGACTGTCATATGCCTGTTTAAAATCCACATACAGCTGATGTAACTGTTTGTCATATTCATAAAATTTCTCTAGCACTTGCCGTAATATAAATATCTGATCCAGAGTAGAGCGATGTTTTCTAAAACCTGCTTGGTAATCCCCTAATATTATTTCCATCCATAATTCCAATCTTAAGGCTAGTACCTCACAAAAAGCCTTGTACGTTCCATCCAGCAAGGTGATCCCTCGATAATTTCCACATACTGCCTTATCTCCCTTTTTATGTATTGGGTAAATTATACCCAATGTCCAATCCTTGGGTATTTCCTCCTTTGTCCAAACCTCCTTAATCAATTCATAAACAGCCTTTTCTATTCCCCCTCCTCCATATCTCAACAGCTCTGACTCCATTTCATCTTCACCTGGGGCTCTATTATTCTTTAATGCATTAATTGCAGCTTTGACCTCTTCTAAGTCTGGCTGTTTTACTGATTCCTCTTCCAATTCTCTTTCTTCCCAATCAACATTTATATTTTCCTCCTCTCTATCATCTTCATTATTTCCATTGAGTAACTCGTAAACATACTCCTGCCATCTTCCAAGCACTTTGCTTTTATCACCCAGAAGGTTTCCATCTTTATCCTTGAAGAAAACAGCTCTTGGTTGAAATCCTCTCTTAAGGTCTTTTGTTCTTTCATAGAACTTTCGTACCTCGTTTCTATCCTTCATTTCATCCAGTTCTTCGGTTCTCTTTCTTTCAAAAGCTCTTTTCTTATATCTACATATCTTATCTGCTCTTCTTCGTTTGTCTCTATACTCTGATAGTAACTCATGCGGATCACTATAGGAACGTAGGTGTTAATATAAAGAATGATCTTCACTAGGGGAATCACATTAAATGGGTTGTAAATAAAGGTTATAGATTTCCTCACATGGATATGGGGGCATTAAGGAGCTATAGTAAGGATGTAAAGGAGAGGACATGTAAGTCACTGGTAGGACCTCAATTGGAGTATGGTTCCAGTGTACGGGGCTCTCACTGATACGAGAAGTGGAAAAGATCGAAATGAAAGCAGCACGAGTTGTTCTCGGTCCTTTCCGACAAAACAGCATTGTTACGAAAATGTTGCAAACTTTGGTCTTGGAGGACTTGGGAGTAAAGAGATAAACAACGTGACTAATCCAAATATTCCGAGCTATCAGTGGAAATATTGCCTGGAATAACATTAGCAGAGATTGGAATAATTCACCAAAAGAGTTTTTCGACAAATTTCCAATTTCTTTGATAGTATTTAAGAAAAGAGCAGATAAACCAACGACAGGGAATCTGCCACCTGGTCTCTAAATGAAGGTCAATGGTGATGATTGGTTGGCTACATGAAGTGGTAAGAAATGTTCAAATATTATCATATATATTATTTCAGTAGTATAGATCCCTTTTGCGGCGCTCACAAGTAACCGATCGTGACAAATGAGCATACAAAAGAAAGAGAATAGACATTATCAGTGACGAATTGCACTCTCATTTCATAAATATCGATGATTTCTTCAAAAATTAGTTTTTAAAAATTGTACGAAGTGTGCGATTTGCATATACTGGTTCTGTAGGAAAATACTCGCCATCATTGCTATTTACTTCACATTTTGGGCGCTGGGACACCTTTTTTTATATCGTTATAACATGCTGTAATTATCAGTAAGAAAAGAATAATAGTAAAACCAAAAATTAATTCCGGAACATTCGCCAGTATAATAATACACTTGCATTTGCTTCCGTTCAAGTGGATACCAAAAATGTTAAAAAATCCAAGATTACATTAAGTGGTAAGTAAGACTGTCTAATAGTGCACTGGTTTGTGTACTCCTTAGTTCACCAGGGGGCTACTCCACCGCGTACTTTATCAGCATGCGAGATTTCTCGCACGGGTTCCCTAGTACGTGTTCATTCACGTAAGAAGTTACTCTGAAATAACTTCTAATCCACTAAAGATATCGATGTTCCATTTTCCTATTCTTAAGGGGCTCAGAAAACATTGCAGTACAAGCTTTGAAAGTATTCCAGGACAGTAATATAACTCTATGTCACACGAAGCCACTCAAAGAAAGGACTGACACGTGCCCTTCCCTCTAACACCAACTGCACTACGCTTGTTTACAATAGGATTTGTATGCGTTCGCAGGACTTGCATGATTCAAGGCGAACTGAGAATACAGGAAAACGTCCAAAATTTCAATACTATTCTCTACTATCTAACAGTATTCTTCCAAAACTAGTATTACTTATTCAGGTACTACAATACAATAAAAATATTTACGTTAAATTTTAGTTTTTCTATTTCTCAATTCGCGTGTACTTATATTCACAAAGAAGGGTCAACAAAGCTAAATGACGCTATAATAATTTTCTTATTTTAAAAACATAAATATTACTCTCCTACATTTGATTCACCTGTCGAATAAACACCTTGCTCGTCGTACAGTATCAGTTGAATGGTTGGGGTCAAAACAAGGAGACATGTCTTTGCAACGGCGAACGCTGTTCTGATACTCCAAATGTAAGCTAACAGCTACGTGTCCCAAACTGCGCAGCAAAGACGCTCGGTATTCTGTTAAAGTACCTAAGAGTGTCTTATAATGCAAGACAAACATGTTCAATCCAAGCTCCTCAAGTTAAGAGCCCACGACGTCCCTTTCAGGCGCCTCTTACGAAGGCAGGGGATACTGTTGGATTCGTAGGGAGAAAGGGGATGTTATTACGAAGGTCATGTAATGTTGCGAGGAAAGGAAGATCAGAAAATAACTTCCGGAACTTTAACTAACTTTTTAATTTGGACATGTTATATTTTGAACTAATTTTTTTTCCCCCGAGTTGCAATTTGAAAATTCACTAAGAGGAAGTACAACTGGGTTACTATCTTCTATTAATACCTAATCAGACGGAAAAAGTGAAAAGGGGTCCGACACTTCGCAAAATGAAGGTATCGGTCAAAGAAAGAATGGTGGGAAATAAAAAGACTCTGTAGGCCTCAAACACTTAATACCGTCGAGGTCGGAAAAGAACAAGAGATGACCAAGGGAGGTCAGATGGGAAGGTTGAAAGTAAAGAGCCTGGCACATGTAAGGGGAAGCAATGCCAGGACTCAGCTAAGGGGCCCATGGTCGCCAATCCAAGCTCCCCAAGTTAAGAGCCCACGACGTCCCTTTCAGGCGCCTCTTACGAAGGCAGGGGATACTGTTGGATTCGTAGGGAGAAAGGGGATGTTATTACGAAGGTCATGTAATGTTGCGAGGAAAGGAAGATCAGAAAATAACTTCCGGAACTTTAAGTTTTTTACAAACTGCTTTACGTCGCACCGATACAGAACTCATATGGCGACGATGGGATAGGCAAGGGCTAGGAGTGGGAAGGAAGCGGCCGTGGCCTTAATTAATGAACAGCCGCAGCATTTGCCCGGTGTGAAAGTGGAAACAACGAAAAACCATTTTCAAGGCTGCCGAAAATGGGGTTAGAGCCCACTATCTCCCGAATACAAGCTCAAATGCGCACCCCTAACCACACGGCGGCCAACTCTCAAGGTCTGGAACATATAAATAAATCCTACAACAGAGTGGCGAAGTACTCGAGCAAGAATTAAAATAATTAATATTGTATTCTTAATCAGGATTTTGAATAAAACATAAGGAACAATTAACCAATCTTATTTTACCCTTCAATAACTCAGATACAAGAAGCGTCTATACTGCTTTCTTACCTATTCGACAGTGCATGCTATTATCTCTTTACAGCAGAGAGCAAGAACATAGCTATTGTTTCAGGCTCGTTCCACTGGCGTCAATACTATAATTAACTATTTTTATTTAAAGTCATTACCGTCTGGAGAAGTCGTATTGCTCCGTAACAGTTGTTGGCGGCTTTTGGTCAGAGTAATTGGCGTCTGTTGTTGTGTATGTTGAATCACATTAAAGAAAGACAACACTAGGGAGCTAATGTTCGTAGAGAATGGATAGTTACGCTACCGTGCCATTGGCCAGTCCGCGACGTTACGAATCGAACCAAACCCAACTTCAGCACTGCGGTTTGCAGAGCTCAAGTTACATGACGCGGGAAGTATCATTCCTACTATTAAAATAATGTGGCATTCTTATTGAAAGAAGGCGTAAAACACGTATTTTTAATGAAAGAGGCGCAACACTTCGAAAAACGGAGGTATTAGCCAAAGACAGGAGCCACGAAGGGCGTGAAAACGAAAGACTCCCTAGGAATTGCAAATGTAATACCGTCGGGGTTGGAAAAGAATAAGAGTTGACCAAGGGAGACTGAACAGGGCAGATGAAAGTGAAGAGCCTGGCACAACTAAGCTGAAGCAATGCCAGAACTCGTCTAAGGGTTCCTCGGTCGCTAGCCCAGCTTCGATGATGAGAGGCTATTGAGTCCCTTTTAGTCGTCTCTTGGGACAGGGAGGGGATACCATGCGTGTTATTTTACCACCCCAACCTCAGGGGTTGTACCCTTAGCACGACTCCTTTTTTGAATTGCTGCTTCGTTGTCAAAGCGCTCGATTCATATCACCGCAGACTGATTTTTGAAAATATTGTATATACTGTAAAACTTTCTCCGTATCTGATCGCGGTCACTTGGGCATCTATGACTAAGTTATAATGAACTTTATCGCGTTACCACCAAATACGAGGGGTAACCAAAAAAGAAATTTGAAAAAGCTATATATTTTCATTTTTTTTTTTTACAAAAAACTTATCCTCTTCAAAATACTCTCCATTACTACTAACACATTTGTCCCACGGAGTTTCCACTGTTCGAAAAATGTTTGCAGTCATTTTTAGAAATGCCTGACAGCTCCTCCCTCGTTTCTTTTCTGACCTCTTAAATGTTGTCAAATCGGTGTCCTTTCATGCTCCTTTTTATGCGTGGAAATAAGAAAAATTTGCACAGAGCCAGGTCAGGCGTGGGGCATCGGAACCTTGAGATTTTTAGCCAACAACTAACTGAGGAGGCTCTGTGCACAGGAGCGCTGTCGTGGTGGACGAACTAGTTCCCTGTCTGCCAAAAATCGGGTCTTTCTTGACGAACACTATTGCGCAATCTTCCTCAAACTTCCCAACAAAAGGTTTGCACGTTGTTCACTTAAACAAACAACGAAACAAGAACAAAAAAAGCGCTAGCTAAGACAATCAATGCAGATGAACAGAACAAGCCAGGTCGGCAACACAGTCGGCGCAATACAAGCCTAACGGCAGAAATGCGTACTACACAAGCCTTCGCCCACGACAATATTCCGGTTATTTTTGGATACCCCCTCGTAAGTGCTGTACACTTTATTTATGATCAGCGTTTTAAATTTATAATAATCACTGTGTTTAAGCAATGTCACTGTTCATAAATGTCACTCAAAACGTAGGGTAATTCCGGGAGAGTTGCCGCACTTCTTATGTCTTTTGTTATATCTCGGTATATTTACTTTAAAAATTGTTGCAAATTCATCGAGCATAATTTGAAAACATGTACATTTGATCAGGGATGAACAAAATATTGGCAATTGAAAGTATATGGGAGAAAGGAGTGAACAAAGGAATTGTTGCATCTGCGGCGTCTCTCCCTGGATCCCGGTATAGATGCCGACTTTGCTCGGTAGAGATGCCGCGAGTAAAATAATTAATGACAAAATCAAATTTAAGCCAATTTCTTCAACTTTAATATAACCGAACACTAGAACGTACTACAAGAAAATTATATCCACATAATATAATCATTCAATGGAAAAAAACTATCTGATAATTTACAACATTAAAATCATATTTTAATTTCGATTTACTATAAATGTGCATGTGCAATGGATTCTTCACTGTGTTATATAAAACCCCACGGCACTTAACACCCTTGAAATGGCTCTGGCCTGCACAGCGACCGCTGCTCAGCCCGAAGGCCAACTATCAGGGAGAGACGCCGCACCCTCCTGTTTTCATACCTCAAGGCTATCATGGCCCAAAATTAGCTTACTCTCAACTACAGTTATGTTTCTGACGTCTACTGTACTAAAAACGTCTGTTTTAAGCATTTGAAGCCAACTTAATATACAATAAATAAACACACGCAAAAACTTTGTCAGGAGGAAACATGTACTCGCCTCATGATATCGGCTATAATTGGCGTAATATACGAGCAAATTTCGTCACACTCGCAGACAGTAGTTCTTCCTTCGAAACTGAAAAACCACACATATTGCCATCTAGCTGTAACGATGGGAACCTTTAGCTACAGTGCATGCGGCATCTCTACCGGGGCGGCATCTGTCCCGGATTTACCTTATGTCACTAAATCACTTAGTTCCATACCGTCCTAACTCAAAGTTACATGAGAAAAGTATAACCATTTCCATTGATAAATTTTTAGAACACTGTGTCAATATGTGTATAGAAGTAATTAATGAAACTATATTATATTCATAATAATATCTAAATTGAATCATTAGAAATAAAAAAATAGTGATTACTGAAGTTTTGCATTTTACTTTGGAAATAAACTCTTCAATTAGAGTAGGCTAAATGTGTAACTAAAGCACAATTGCTCTACCACACTGAAGCTTCAGAACAGCATCTCATTTCGCAAGAGTAACCGCAGACGGAACAGATGTTTATTGTCAGGTCTTGAGACTTGAGACAGGCGCATGCGCAGCAGCCATGTTTCCCCTAGTACTCCTTACCTCGCATCCACGCGTCTTCTCGTCAGAAGACCACAGTAGATATCATCGTCGCTCCTGCGAAAACATTATGTGATGATAACATAGTATGAGAAATACTGACCCGCAGCACACATGCAGGTGTGCGAAATAAAACTGCCAGGAAAAATAGGTCTGATGAGCGATTGACACTTGTCAATGACCATCGTATGAAGAAATGGAAAACTGATGATCCAGAAATTCTGAGTCCTCTTCACTCAGAAACCACCGGCAATGGTTCGTCCGGACACTTTTACGCATGCAGAAGAGTACATTTGTAAGAATACAGATCCACGTCAATTTTGATAACGTTTCGACACGACAATCTCTTAATTTTCACTTCCACACATAAACGGCATTGAGATTTCGTCGGACTTCATTCAAGGCGTTCCTTCACTCAGGCAATGTTTTCTAGTGTTCGAGCCCTTTTCGGATAGTTACCGTTTTTATTCGCTCCAGAGTTCGTTTCGCTCCATTTTGCCACTTACAAGGGGGCGTCCCCTACTCGTCACTACCGATTTCGCTCATATTTATAGAATATGCAGAGCTTGGCTAGAAAAAAAAAGTACTCCAACTGGGAACTCCAGATGAACAAGGGTATAGAAATTAAAAATAAAAATGCTGACGCGACTCTCGCACCGTATACGCCACGTACGTTTCTGCGAGCAGTAGTTGGCGAAGCGGTAAGAGTTTGGACTAGTAATTCGATGGTCGTGGGTTCGACTCCCCATGTGGAGAATATTTTTCTCAATTTTTAAACTATTCACTTATTTTAATTTCTTTTATTTATTTATTTATTTATTTATATATTTATTTATATGCAAAAGGCATATAGGACGTCATTTTTTTAATGAGCGCACAATTGTACAAAATTTGGAGTTGCGAACTTTCCTGACTTGTTCAAACAGAAGTTATTCTTTTTTTCTCCTTTATTGGCTATCTCCCCTCCTTGTGGAATGCGCCATAAACGTGAATAGTCGTTTCGTTGTAGGATTCGTTTCCACCTGACATGTGAAGTTTGCTCCTGGCGGCTGTACACACAAACAATAGTTTCATGGCGCAGGTAGCAAAAAGTCTGGCAGTGAAATCCCAATTTTTTACCTTTCCAATGCCTTTTGCGTATAAATAAATAAAAAAATAAATAAATAAATAAATAAATAAAATGATTTTTTCACCTCTTTGCTTAATTGGAAAATAAATAATAGAAACGTTGACAGAAAAAAACAGTCTCCACACGGGGAGTCGAACCCACGACCATCGAATTACCAGTCCGAACTCTCACCGCTACGCCAACAACTGCTCGGCGTGCGCGCTAACGTAAGTGGCTTATACGCTGCGTAAGCAGCGTCTACATTTTTATTTTTATTTTCTATACGCTTGTCCACCTGGAGTTCCCACTTTGGGTACTTTCATTTCTAGCCAAGCCCTGCATGTTCTATAAATTTGAGCGAAATCGGTGGTGACGAGTAGGGAATGCCCCCTTGTAAATTTTGCACTGCAGGCTTTGCTGGAGGTTTTGTCCAAAAACACTTCCCAGTGATACTCTTCTTGCCCAAACAGTTCCGCACAGGTTTTGCACGAATCGTTCTTCTGTTGAGCTCCATTTTATGTTGCATTCAGCTGGTCACTAAACACGTCTGCTCCTCTCACTTACTCACACGTAATGATGCAGCGACGTACTCGGGAGATGTGGGAGATACGCATGCGCAGATATATGATAGCAACCGATTGGTGCATCGAAATCACGGTTTCCAGCATTTCCTGTGATGGGCAATTCATTAACAAGGGTCAACTGCGCACCAGTCTTATAAATATTTACCGGGCCATGATTTATTTTGCCGCCCCGTGGTGTAGGGGTAGCGTGCCTGTCTCTCGCCCGGAGGCCCCGGGTTCGATTCCTGGCCAGGTCACCGATTTTTCTCTCGACCTGAGGGCTGGTTCGAGGTCCACTCAGCCTACGTGATTAGAATTTAGGAGCTATCTGACGGTGAGACGGCAGTCCCGGACTCGAAGCCCAGAATAACGGCCGAGAGAATGCGTCGTGCTGACCACACGACACCTCGTAATCTGCTGGCCTTCGGGCTGGGCAGGCCACAGCCATTTCAAGGGCGTTAAGTGCCATGGGGTTTGGTTTGGTTTGGTTTCATGTTTTAATTTGCCTACCCTGTATGATACGAGCGACAATTCTTTGAAATCACTCATAATACTGAACTTGCAATGATGAAGTTCTACGCTGATATTAGATATTTCTAACCGGACAAGTTGGCCGTGCGGTTAGAGGCGCGCGGCTGTGAGCTTGCATCCGGGAGACAGTGGGTTCTAATCCCACTGTCGGCAACCCTGAAGATGGTTTTCCGTGGTTCCCCATTTTCACACCAGGCAAATGCTGGGGCTGAACCTTAATTAAGGCCATGACCGCTTCGTTCCAACTCCTAGGCCTTTCCTATCCCATGGTCGCCATAATACCTATCTGTCTCGGTGCGACGTAAAGTCACTAGCAAAAAAACATGTAAGCAAATAAATAAATTTCTGAAGGTGTTTTGTGGCACTGTACATAAGTGTAGTTTCGACGGTAACTGGTGCATAAAAGAAAGAAAGAAAGAAAGAAAGAAAGAAAGAAAGAAAGAAAGAAAGAGTCTTCGAAATGGACAGTTATAGGAGAATTTTGAAGGTCAGATCCGTGCACTGGAAAACAAATCAAGAGTCACTGCATCGAGTTGGTGCGAGGAGAGCGACCTGGAGAAATTTGATCAGAAGGAAAGATAGAGAGAGAACATACCGTATTTACTAAAATCTAACGTACGCCTTTCTTATCCAAATTTAGATTCCAAAAATCGATGCCGTAAAAGATTGGTATGCGAACTCGAAAATTACGCTTAACTTTCTGCTTGTGATTCGTCTGCATTCGGGTTATCTCGTTGATCGTCTTTCTCCTCCGCTTTCGTATTTTATTTCACACTACGGATTCTGCATTTTTATACATAATTCATAACAAAAGCTTTATTATAATTTGCGAGTCTGGCTTAATCAAGATAATGTTTTGTGATATTTGAAGCAGTCTTTTTCAGTTTTGACTCAGTTAGGTTCTTCAGTCTGCGAAAACTAATTGTGAATTTAAAAACTTTAAACTATCTTTTTAATCGCCTCTGATTAATTCTCCTGGCTCGGGGTCTGGGTGTTTGTGTTTGTTCCAACACTTTCCTCTTAATATTCACACAACACACTACACTACCAACCACCACAGAAACACGCAATAGTGATTACATCCCTCCATATAGGAGTGCGTCAGGAAGGGAATCCTGTATTGAAACAAGGCAAAATCCATCTGTGCTATACACTTCACACACGTGACCCCACAGGTGTGGGAAAAACGGTAGAAAAATAAGGAAAAGAAATTGGTAAAATATCTGAAAAAGAAAACATATGGTAACATGATTATACCTGGGAAAAAAAAATTCCAGATTGACGACAAAATGCGAAGGATTTTATATGAAGCGATCTTCAAACGGAAAGTAAAGGTTCACTTAGAAAAGTCTGGATGTAGGCGAGATGCCAGGGAGTTTGGTGCAGCAGTGAACAATATGTGCTTGTGATGCCAACACAAAAAGGGAATATTTGCTTTTAAAGAAACGAGAAAGAAGTTAACCGGCCAATGAAAAGGAAGGTATCCTCAGGTAGAAGAGGTGGTGTACGTTGTTATTGCTTTAAGAGGAAGTAAAAGTGGGCAATCTCTATTAATACCTTAGTTTATAAAACCTGGAACCCCACAAGGAGAAATTGGAATTAGATTACCGTTAGGTCAATTCTTGAACACTTGTTCTCACGTCAGTTGCGAGGTCTAGGGAACTTTTCATTCCCACGCCCTCATGGTGCATCACTGTGCTTTGCCGGTAACTTCTTATTATTCTTCATTATTGAAGGATGCTCTAAGAAAAGAAACAGCACCTCAACCTACAAAGATACAACGGCATGACTTCATTCTTGACGAATGTGGAGCAGTGCTGTTAAGGCGTGGTCTTGCATTATTTTGCGACATCGCACCTACAAGAACCATGTGCACATACAAGAATCGGAAGAATTTGTACGAAATTAAAATAAAAATTAATAAAAAAAGAGGTATGATAATTCCTCTACTCTTTTAACGACCCCGAACTTACGAGTGAAAGGACTCAGGTTCGGCCAGGACCCCCACTTTACCCCCTCTCGTACGCCGGACGGGCCGCCACATTGCGTCACAATGTAAGGTAGTGGCCGCGTGCGAATCAAAAGTGCTGTATATAAATACTGTCCGGCACCGTATCGACAGCATTCACTTGAAGACAACAAGAGAAACAACATGTACAAGGTAAGGGACTCTCCAGCAAGCACAATGGGAACAATAAGCTTCCTTCTGTTTTAAAGACATATCCACCTGGAAAACAAAGTAGTCACTAGACCTCGGATTTTAAGGCAGTAACAGGTTAGAACGGAAGCTAATTTGCTTATAAGGAAGTGCCTTCTAGCCCGTTCTTCTATTATGTACCGAGAGTAACATAAATTCTAGGGGTTATGATGGACCACACCCCTAAGGTTTATGCAAAACTCATAGCATAACCGTTGTGTAGGATAGACTATACTTGTCGCCAGTTTCAGTAAATTAGCATTATAACCTATTACCGCCTAAAAACGGTCTCTAGTAATCATAGATTTAGATTTTTTTAAAGAAAATGAAATGTTCAATTGAGTATTCAAACACTGGGCTGTATAAATAGCGAACATTAATATGAAAGGTTTTATTCTTTTCCAAAATCACAACGAAAACATTTTTCTAAATGTTACAAATCTTTGATCCTAAACATGTCAAGAAAATATCCGCTCGTACATTCAAATACTGAGCGATATAAATGTCTAAAATTTATAAAACATTTTCCTTTTCCTTTTAAAAACAAAATCACCTTCAAAAATCGTTGTTGTTCTTTCAAACATGTAAAGAAAATCACTCAAAGAAGAAAAAAGAGCCCGTAGTATTTTATCAACTCCTCGCACTTACAATTTTGTCACAAACAACTGGACCTATACAACAAACAAAAGTTGTGCTCATCCACATGGTTTGTATTTAACTGGGAGGTGAATGATATTTTTACAATAATTAAATGTGAGGAACAGAAAATTATCATGCGCACAATCCTTTCTTGAGCGAGAATACATTAAAATATTGAGCAGTATAAACGGTGAATATTTGGACGAAAAGTTTCCTTTGGTTTCAAAACAAAATTACCAAGATTTTACCCGGGTTTTTTTTGAAAATATGTCAAGGAAATGCTCAGTAGGATACTAAATATTTAACAATATGATGATAACTTTCCTTCTTTTCAAAAACAAAATCATCACTTCTGTTAAATTTTCCCATTTTTCGAAGTATATACAAGAAAATATTTTGCCAATATGAATGGCGAATGCCTAAATGCAAAGTGAAACAATTCTCGATAGATAAAGGCGTACCAACTTATTTCAAATGTCGAACAACACCATAATACTTCGATAGAGTTTCTTCATCTGATATATTGTATTTTTGGAGTCATTGGAGTCCCCTAGATAATATTAAATTTTGCTGGGGTTTAAGAGCGGGTACACATTTTTCAAGTGAAAATTCCATCCGAGGATCGAATCTTTGCCGTTAGGTTGAAAAGACATAAGCTAATCCCCTGAGATAACCACGCTTCCATTCTCCAAAATACTGTCTATTTGTAATCAAATGTACGTAAGGAATTTTATGCAGTATCTCTAAATACGCAGTTTATGAATGTGTCACCCATTTTCGGAGTTGTTCGCGACACAGGATAGAGTGAAGTATAGTATTCATTGATTACTCAGGCTGCGACAGTGTGAAACTGTTGAGGCATGAGAGAAATTCCGGCACGCACGGTCACTGCCAGTACATCCTGGGATATAGATAACTAAATCACTGAGTCAGCGGTATGGCCACAGAACTTCCTGACTGCGACTAAAGCATTGGCAAATTATACTACTTTTGGCATTCGAAGTCTCTTTATAGCACTGCCTAGGGTTTGCTGGGTGTTCCCGAAAGAAATTCTGAGAATCCAGCGAGCCTCCTGGTCGAAAACAAATAATATATGTTACAGGGTACTCACCAGCTAACACCACCATCTAAAGCTGATGAATCCTTACCTGGAAAAGACAAAAAGAAAAAAAATTATTAATAGTCAAATGATACGCTGAGGGTAAACAAAGCATAAACATTACAGGTACGTCGTCTTCATACTCCTACAATGTATGCAACTCCCCCTACATTACCGTCGAGGTATTTGCTACTCCCTAACAAATTTGCAATCTAACCTATCAATACATAACAATTAGGTGAAATCATAAAGCTCGAAGACAGAACATCAAAGGATAATCTGTATGAGATATAGTTAGAAAAGTTAAAACATTACTTAATATAGTGCGAAAGGTTCCGGCTGTTCAGTAGTACTTTGAGTTGCATGACAGCTTATGAACTCCCACGTTTGAACGTTCTGAACATATCTCATTCAAAGAGTTTAGGTATCAATCATGCCATAAAATGCCTATTCATAATCCTCCTAACATCTGTGATATAACGTATGTTCTATCTTATTTCAGTTTTTCGTCCTCGCTGCCCTCGTGGCCGTCGCCAAGGCTGGCATCCTCGGCGCCCCCGCCGTCTACGCCCCCGGCGCCCCTCTGGCCGCCCGTGCCTACGCCGCTCCCGCCTACGCTCACGCTCCCGTAGCCTACGCTGCTGCCCCCGCCTACGCTAAGGTTGCCGCCCCCGTCGCCGTTGACACCGACTACGACCCCAACCCAAGCTACAGCTACTCCTACGATGTCCAGGACGCTCTGACCGGAGACTCCAAGGGACAGCAGGAGAGCCGTCAAGGAGATGTTGTCCAGGGTAGCTACAGCCTGGTCGAGCCTGACGGCACCACCCGTACCGTAGAGTACACCGCTGACCCCGTCAACGGATTCAACGCCGTCGTACACAGAGGACCCGCTGCCGTCGCCAAGGTCGCCGCCCCCGTCGCCTACGCTGCTGCCCCCGCCATCGCTAAGGTAGCCGCTCCCGTCGCCTACGCTCACCCCGCTGCCTACGCCGCCCCCGCTTACGGATACGGCAAGGCCCTCATCGGTTAAGTCAACCAAACTTCAACCTATTTCTCTCTAACTCTTCCCTCCTATACTCCACAACGCTGTAAATAGAATGAATGCTTTATTTATGATATATATTAAGTCCACATATTGTGGATTTTAGTATTAAATAAATATATGTTGAAAGATTAAATTATATTTCATTTCTCTTATATCGAAAATCCAGTGAACTTCCTTCAACACCACCCTTCTTCTCCTGTATGCCTCACACTGTTCCGAGTAAATACTTTCCGTTCCCATCTTCAACATTGTTCTCTAGATCCAATACGTTCAACACATCCAAGATCTCAGAGAATACAATTCCTTCGCATTTTGTTTAATGTTCCACCATGCAAAGGCTAGCCAAAATATGTGGAAGATAAGAGTGAAGCAAATTCAGCTGTTATAAAGAAACCATAATTCTTTACCATCCTACATGAAATGAAACATCCCAACCCTTTATTTCATCTAATAATTTTCCAGTATAAATTATACAAAGAAAAATCAGCGATTCTTTGGTCTACGCTCGTATAATGTCTTAATACATTTCAAATTTGTCATTATTCGAAACAATGTCAAAGATTACACTGGAGTACTTAACAGCCAACACTAGCCAAAAAGTTAGGAAATATTGAATCATATCAGTAAACTGCTATGAATAATCAAATAACAGTGTAATGCTAATAATTGGAAGGCAGACACATTAAAACAAGAAAATTTAACAAAGAGCATTAAAATTTCAAGATTATATGAGTTACATTTAAAGATAAGGGAATACAAATGGGGAAGATTACACTGAGATCTTGGTTTATCTAGGACTCATTTTTGCAGTTAGGGAAAAGTATACTAACTTGGGTACCCAGAACGGTGTAATATACTTTCAAAACTTTCATCAGTGACCATCCTTGATCAATTTCTAACAGAATATTCATTCTAGTAGGAGTATCGCAAGGTTCAAAAGTTGGTCTTATTTTATTACTCAAGAGTCACCGCATCAAAATAAAAATTAAAAATCTATCCTAATTAAGTGGAATTACAACTTGACAGGACTGGGCAGGGCGTATAACATTCAATCCTCTGCTACTTAACGGCATTTATTACTCCACTCAAGACATAATAACTCATCGATTATTACCGTATATTTTGTGCAACATTTATTTCACCATGGCCCACTTCAAGTGGCGGCCCAGTTTTAAGACTAAGGTGTGTCCAATCGCGAGAGCCAACGCGCCTTGTCACATATTCAAGTCTGGAGGCGATTCTCCGTTGCTCTCGTATTAAGGACTGAGGTATACCACCCAAAGGGTGTGTTCCAATTATCTCCTCGCGTTAAAATTGCATAAGGCACATTGGAAACACGATATTATGAAATCGTGAGTCAACAACGCGGACAGGTCTTTCACAATACCTTCCCTTTCAAATACCATTCATGGCACTCTGAGATAGAATCTACATAAAGGAGCAGGAAAATTTTTTCAGCTCACGTCACCAGACGAGTTCAAGAAAAGAGGGTCGCCAATCAACTTTGCAGCACCTCGTGTCGCTAAATTTCAATTCAGTACACACCCGGTTATTTATGTGAGGGTTGTCCAGTATTTGAGTTATTAATGAAACGTAAAAAAAATCAAGGAAAGATAATTCATTTCTTTTGCGATTTGCTTTATGTCGCACAGACGATAGGATAAGAAAGGGAGAGGAGTTGGGAGAAGCAAGCGTGGTCTTAATTAAGGAAGAACACCAGCATTCGCCTACTGTGAAAATGGGAAACCACGGTAAACCATTTTCAGGGCTGCCGGCAGTGGGGTTCGAACTCAGTATCTCCCGAATATTGGATAATAACCGCACTTAACCGACTGCAGCTATCGAGCTCGGTAAACAATTTAGGAACAGAAAATCTACAGGTCAGTAAACTAGCCAATTAATGTTAGAGCGCGAATACTGTCTGATGGCCCAAAACTTTAGCTGCGCACTAAATGAGTTTCGTATGCGGGCGAGTCCATCTGCTGCAGCGTGAGTGAGAGTGGAGCGACGTTCACTTCGCTGGTTGCTACGGAAGTGTTCACACCGGCTCCTGAAAACTACATTAGTGTGACAAGGATTCCATTTGCTCACAGTAGCACGACAGTGCCCCACTATATCCCTTCCCCTTCGAGATGACTCCAAACTGTTCTCAACTTGCGAGAGTAAGCTGGCGATCTTCCGGCTCTCAGCTCGCAATGAGACCTTGCCAATGTGTCCGCACCGATCTGATCCGTTTGTTAATATACGTGTATGCAATGACGAAAATGTTCACAGGTTCAAACTGCAAACCGCATATCCCACCCAATTCCGTAAAAATGAAATTTCAATCCTTCGGGAGTGCTTGTCAAAACCAGCTCGTGACACGTCCCTACAACGGACCCACAGTACAACGAGCAAGCTCTCCGCTTCACAAGCTCATAATCCTCTGGTCGAATTTCACCACCGGAGTGGTTCCTTTTACTGCTTTTCAAAGACCTGCGGTATTTCCCACTCCTGCTACCAGGTGTACGCTTAAGTCTTTTCCGGTTTCACTAAGAGATGACGCCAGCGAACAGTACGCAGCGTAAGAATTTGACACATACGTCAGTTTGTTCGTCTGACATTAACCTACCAATACAAGCTGAGTCCACCAAACACTAGCATCTGTGTTGTATCATTCAGTGATCATGTCGACGTTTGTGACTGAAAAAGAACATTGGCGGCACGCGTTGCATTTAATCAAAGGAAAAAGTCTGTGGAAAGTCATCGTTTGCTAGTAGAAACATATGATGAACACGCTCCATGGATTAGACCATGTGAGATATGGTTTCTACAATTTAACCGTGGTGTTTCCAATGTGAAAGTCAGTGCGCGCTCTGGTAGACCGCAAAAATGCGAAGACTCTTGAAGCTCGGCGAAACCGTTAATGCACAACCCTATCGCCAACAAATGATTAGTTTAAATTGCATTGATCGAAAGATGACCGGAATGGGCCAGAAGACGTGGCAAAGTGATTTTGTTACACGACAATGCGCCGTCTCACACAGCAAAACCAGTGAAAGACACCTTGAAATCGCTTGGATGGACATCCTTCCGCACCCGCCGTATTTCCCCCGACAAAACTATCACCTCTTCGCATCAATGGGGCGCGCGCTCGCAGAGCAGCACTTCAGCAATTTCAAGGAAGTTGGCAAATGGCTCGACGAATGGTTTGCCAGCAATGACAAGCAGTTTTCCTGGCATGGTATTCATAACTTACCGGAAAGATGGGCGAAGTGTGTAGAAGCCGGTGGTCAACACTTTTAGTAAACAAACAATGAATTTTCCTTGACAATTACGTGCTTTCTTTACCACATCAGCTATAAAGTATGCATACTCCTGGTACAGTGGGTATACCTAGCAAACTCGTCCTTCTTCCCCTGCATTCAGTTTCACCGCGGTACAGCCCTTCATAAACTCCTGGTCATCTACGTCGGCGCGAGTAAGGTTTGCTGTATCACGGGTGGTTTTCAATGTGGCGAACAAACGATACGCATGATCTTCATCGCCATGTGCAAGAACATGCTCGGGCATCACCCCGCATCCGTCTCGTCAACGAAGTCAACTCGTAGCCATCAAAAACGGAGCGTCGTGCTTGATCTTGAATGTACGCGATTCACCGACGCACATTCTTGCTAACGAAAGATCTGAGTACATACACTCCAGCAAAATTAGTGTGTGTTACGTAGCGAGAAACAACTTGTGTAGACATTCGTTATCGTCCGGAATCGAACTAAGAGCTTGCGTTCTCATATCAACACACCAAAACAAACATGTAACTAAGAATGTGCGTTCTCATAGCAACGTGCAGACGACACTACCGATCTAGTATACATAAACGAGCACTGGTTGCCATAGTTACAATGATGCCGGGAAATTGATGACCAATTCCAGACAGACACCCGCATATCCATGATAAAATTAAGGCATTATCTGGACTGTTGGGAATAATTGAGTAAAATCAACTGACGACTTGGTCTTAATGGCAGACTGTGCCGAAAGCCTGCAGTCGAATATCTTGGAACTTGAAAATATGTGCAATGAGTATGGTATGAAAATTAGCCTCTCGAAGAGTAAATTGATGTCGGTAGGTAAGAAATTCAACAGAATTGAATGTCAGATTGGTGATACAAAGCTAGAACAGGTCGATAATTTCAAGTATTTAGGTTATGTGTTCTCCCAGGATGGTAATATAGTAAGTGAGATTGAATCAAGGTGTAGTAAAGCTAATGCAGTGAGCTCGCAGTTGCGATCAGCAGTATTCTGTAAGAAGGAAGTCAGCTCCCAGACGAAACTATCGTTACATCGGTCTGTTTTCAGACCAACTTTGCTTTACGGGAGCGAAAGCTGGGTGGACTCAGGATATCTTATTCATAAGTTAGAAGTAACAGACATGAAAGTAGCAAGAATGATTGCTGGTACAAACAGGTGGGAACAATGGCAGGACGGTACTCCAAATGAGGAGATAAAGGCTAATTTACGAATGAACTCGATGGATGAAGCTGTACGCATAAACCAGCTTCGGTGAGGCGAATGGAGGAGGATAGGTTACCGAGGAGAATAATGGCCTCTGCTATGGAGGGTAAGAGAAGTAGAGGGAGACCAAGACGACGATGGTTAGACTCGGTTTCTAACGATTTAAAGATAAGAGGTACAGAACTAAATGAGGCCACAACACTAGTTGTAAATCGAGGATTGTGGCGACGTTTAGTAAATTCACAGAGGCTTGCAGACTGAACGCTGAAAGGCATAACAGTCTATAATGATAATGTATGTATGTATGTAATGTAAATCAATCTAACTACTCATAACGGATATCTTTTTATTATTTTTTATTTATAACCGTTACTTTTCACCGAATCGCAATTTCTCATCGTGTTACTTCTTCAAATAAAAGTTGGATTCGTTACATTTTAGTAAGCAATATACATCGCAGCGAAATTTTGTTATCATTAAACCCTAGCACTCGCAAGGCGCGCCATGCCAAGGGTATAAACTATAAACCCAAGAATACCCAGGAACGTTTGCGGTATCATATCCTATACGATATTCTGATGTCGGTACTCAAGCAAGACTTCTTCAGATGTTTTGTAGAAACCGAATCATAGAGAAGTGAAATTTATAATTTCGAAAATCCGCATAAGCAGTGGCTGGGATTGACGTGACGTTCGCGAGTGATAACATCACACCGTATGCAAATCGTGAAGTTTATGTCGTACTACTTTGCAGATCTCCAATTTAGAGGTGTATGTGACAAGGATATAAATCAGGAGTCAATACCGATCCTTGAGGGACACCTGCAATCACACGAAACTTATCCTATATCTCGGTGTTATTATTATTATTATTATTATTATTATTATTATTATTATTATTATTATTATTATTACAGGACACAGTATGAAAGTAGAATGCGTGAGTTTGTTTGGTCTAATGCCCAAGCACTTGGATACGAGGTCATTGGCCGTGATACTAGGTGGGTTCCAGTCTGCATTTATTTCATCGCACCTTCTTTCTTCAAGGAGTTGGGTAAAGACCATTCAAGCGAATGTATGTACTTCAGTGTCCAATGTGATGCCTGTAAGCTATATGTTGTTAAGTGAGAGAGTGATGATGATGATGATGATGATGATGATGATAGTAAAAAGTAGTGAGAAGATGAAACAAGTGTCAGCGTATAGCTTGCTCCAGTCGTATAACACCAAGCTTAATGTCCCCATCCAACTAAGGGAATCACTACCAATAGCAGAATATGGCCTCACTTTAGATGGGCACTGTGGAGACTTTTGGAACGCAGGTGGTGGTATTATTGTTTTACGAGGAAGTATAACAGGGCAACCACACTCTATTAACACTAATCAGAAGGAAAAAAATGGAAGGGGTCGGACACTGCGAAAAATCAAGGTATCGACCAAAACGAACGGCATGAAAACACTGTCGGATCGGAAAAGAACAAGAGTTGACCAAGGGAGGTCGGACAGGATAGATGAAAGTGATGAACCTGGCACAAGTGCAAGCAATTCCAGGACTCAGCTAATGTCCACATGGTCGCCAACCCACGCTGCCAAGTTAAGAGCAACCGGGGCTACTTTTAGTCGCCTCTTACGACATGCTGGGGTTACGGTGAATGTTACTGTAACGCCCGAGATTTTTTTGGCTTGCAGCACCTCGCCTACTCTGCCGGTCAGATTGTGATGGTGAATATCATTTCTACCAGCGGGACTCTGATCGAATCGCCAATCACGATGTCAGAGCATAAAGGGAACAAGCCGGCTGTGCAGAAACTGAAGTTTAAGAGCTGGAAGTTTGGCGTTCGCCGTTACGAAGCCACACTTCTGTCCAGAATGTTCTCTGCAGACAATGACCTGTATTCCACTGGTTCTGTATGACATAACTTCACTTATTATGTCTGCAGACCTTCGCTCACACAGGTCTTTGGCCTGCCTTGAGTACCACGCCCTCATCTGACACACCCATCTAGCTAGTAGCCTTGGTTCGCGAACAGGTTCTATTACGCACCTAGTCCTGTATATGACATCCTCAATGTGTGGGAGGAAAAATACAGTAAATGGTGCATCAGACCGTTCGAGAAATGTTCACTGTTTATGAAACAGAGGGACTGGAGTGTTGATGGCTCCGTGCGTCCAAAACAACAAGTCCGGTCCCAGAAGAAGTAGTAGTACTTGAATATTGCTCTGCAAAATGTTCACGTCCCTTGTTCATTACTAGCCTTTTTCTCAATTATGTCATTTCAGCACTAACGTAAATTAAGTCTAGTTTTATGACATGATGCCCTTCCTGAAGCCAACCCAACGTGGACGGAAGTATCTCTATTGGGTGTTTTTGTGATTTATTGTGTGGAAATGAATATAGTGCTCAGACACGCAATGCAAGAGCTACAGTATTAAATAAATGGGGTTAAATCCCCGCCTGGAAGTTCGGGAGTTTCTACTATAACGGCAGGGTTACTTGCCAACTGCCATTCACCAGTACAGATGGACAGTTTTCATTATAATGAGGGCCCCTTTTACTAATGCCAGTCACAATCGAGTTGGAGAAACTGTATTATAATGGAGAAATGCAGCGCTATCTAAAGGATAAATAACTGAGATACGACAATAAGGCAGAGGACCACGGTTGAAGATCTCTCCAAATTGAGCAGTGATTGTGTAATTTGCTTTGCGAAGAAACTTACGTTTGGAAAGCAGTTATCACGAAACGAAGGTCTGCACTATCATTGAAATTGCCTCCATATGTTGATATATTCCAGAGCCTAAAAGTTATACATTTGAACAGCCTGGAACTTTCCACTCACAGGAAAGTGACCAAGCGAAATTACGTACATAACGAAAGTTGTCTAATATGAAGCGACGTTACACATGTAGTACACGGAATTTACAGAACATCAGTTGTATATGAGAGATTGGAATAACACTGTTGTGGTTTCACTATAAAACCCCAGTATACACAGTGATTCTTAAAGCATATGCAATCCTGGGGATCGTGGGTTCGAATCCCGCTGTCAGCAGCCCTGAAGATGGTTGTCCGTGGCTTCCTATTTTCACACCAGGCAAATGCTGGGGCTGTACCTTAATTAAGGCCATGGCTGCTTCGTTCCAACTCCTAGGCCTTTTCTATCCCATCGTCGCCAAAAGACCTATCTGTGTCGGTGCGAAGTAAAGCCACTAGCAAAAAAAACATATGCATATCTCTTTTTATTGCAAGTTGTTTTACGTTGCAGCGACACAGATAGCTCTTATAGCGAAGATGGGACAGGAAAGGGCTAGGAATGGGAACGAAGCGGCCGTGGCCTTAATTAAGACACAGCCCAAGAATTTGCCTGGTATGAAAATGGGAAACCACAGAAAACCATCTTCAGCGCTGCCGACAGTGGGGTTCGAACCCACTATCTCCCGAATACTGGACACTGGCCGCACTTAAGCGACTGCAGCTATCGAGCTCGGTACATGCATATCTAAACCTTCCCGTGCATAAGTACACTCTATATATGAAGTTTGATCGAAATCTATCTAGCCGTTTCTCCGTGATGGTGGGACAGACAGACAAACAGACACGAAAACTAAAAACCACTTATACGGTCTTGAGTTGACGTAAATAGGATACATGTCTGAAAAATTGAAGAAAAAAAAACGAAATTACAAACAACGTACCCCTACAACGTTATTTATATAGATAATGATCATTAATTCATTATAATGCAGGCGTCCGTATTATACTAAATATATCTAAGTATTGCCATATGCCACCTTGTCGATAACAGCTGTCATGGTTATACTTAGAAGAGAGAAGAATTCAACACTCTGTCTCGCTTGTCCAGAATATCCTCCGTACAGGAACATCGAGTTATATGAGAATGGATATTTGTAATCTCGAAACAGTAATCTCTGCAAGATCCAAAACCTCTTTCCTGTCGAGTTTCCCAATTTACTCCACAAGTTACGGTAATTCATTCCTGCAACCATAGCCTACGCTCCTGGAGTTCCCTTACGGCTGTAATTAGAGATATACGAAGTAGGAATGTATGTAAAAAGATATGTTGCTAATGATTACACAGACTTAAGCAATAAATAAAATTAAATAACCCCATGGCAGAACAGCCCCAAAGGAGAATGGCCTACCAAACGACCGCTGCTCACCCTAAAGGTCTGCAGATTACGAAGTGTCATATAATGGGCACTATGTATCCTCTCGACCGTTATTTTTGGCTTTCTAGACCGGGGTCACTATCTCACCGAGAGATCTCTCCTCAACTGTAATGACGCAGACAGAATGGAGCCCGAATAAGCCCTCAGCTCCAGGTAAAAATCCTTGACCTGGCCGGGAATCGAACCCGGGGCCTCCGGCTAAAAAGGCAGGCACGCTACCCCTACATCGCGTGGCCGGCACGTAATTCAACGTTTTCTTATATTTAGTAACTGTCAGAAATGTATTTTTCGATTATAGGTAATGTAATCATTTCAACAACCAGAAAACCCTCCTGTACCACTTCCAGGTTGCCATTATTACAGAGACCACCACGTACTATATACTCTCTATTTAAATAAATAAATAAATAAATAAAATAAATCAATAATATAAATAAAATCGTAACGACCGAGTGTATGTACATCGACTATTTTGGGGAACTTTTCGTACTGCTATCCGTTTAAGGGATTTTTTTTTTTTTTTTTTTTTGCTTTAGATTTCTGAAAGTCCTAATTTTTATCCCTCCTCCCCAAAATTAAGATTGCAATACAGTTTGCCAGACGAGGTAGAAGAATGAAATTTGGCAAAATTATACGTTTTAGCCTGTAACCGACGGAAAAGTTCCAAGATCTTTAAACTTTTCACTTTTTAACCCCGAAGAATATTGAAATCTGGAGGCAATTTTAATGACGGTGCAGACCTTTGTTTCGAGGTATTTCGTAGCTAAACGGTAAGTCCTATCACAAAACGGATGGCACAATCTCCGTTCAATTTCGAGTAATCTACAACTTTGGTCCTATGACATTTTGTCTTATCTCTATCCCGTATACGTTAGATTGTCTCTATTTCTCGACTGTAAGTAAATTCTGCAATTTTTACACGCATAATTAATACTTTGAACCACTTATAGGAAAGATAGAATCATCAAATTCTCTACTAACATTGGCCCACCCAATATCCATATGTGAGCCAAATACTATGTTTGCAGCTATTTGTTTTACGTCGCACCGACACAGATAGTTCTCATGGCGACGATGGGACAGGAAAGGACTAGGAATGGGAAGGAAGCGGCCATGGCCTTAATTAAGGTACAGCCCCAGCATTTGCCTGGTGTGAAAGTGGGAAATCACGGAAAACCATCCTAAAAGCTGCCGACAGGGGGGTTCGAACCCACTATCTCCCGAATGCGAGCTCACATCTGCACGCTCCTAACCGCACGGCCAACTCGCCCGGTAAATGCTATGTTTGTAGGTGTCAGGTAATTACCCGAAAAGTAATACACTGTGAGACGATCTTACAAAATGTCACCCTATTCAACGTTTCTAACTCAATCTGACCCATGAATAAATGAGATACGAGATATCAGAGACCAGCCATTTCGACCCCTAAATACGGTGTCTTACGGTGCAATCCGTTCGTAGATATGACGTACCGTTTAGCAACAGTTAATCTATAAATGAAGGTCTGCAATATTGTAAACATGCATATACTTTCGTATGTCGATCCATATATATATTCACTGATGTTGATTTGTAGCGATCAAGAAAGGATGTGTCCGCTATTGTAATCAGTACTAACCGCACAGACTTCGACTGGCAGTAGGAATGGGGTCCTTCTCCAACTCCTGTGTAAGTGGCATTAGTAAGGAGGGCCTACCATTTTAATGAATAATTCCCTCCTTGATTTGACTTGCAGAAGGCAAGGGCGCATGTAATTGTGTTCAAAACTCCCCTTCCCGTTTGTGTTTGGCTGTAGGCAAGGGTACCCACCATTATAAACAAATGGACCCACCCAAAATGTGACTGGCATTAGGTATAGTGGACTGCTATTTTAATGGAAACTCACCAACTCGGTGTGAGTGGCAGTAACCTGGCTGACAGTAGGAAGAGGGGCCTGACATTATAATAAAAACTCCTCAACCGTAATCTGCCTGGAAGGAGGAAAGGGGGGAGGGGCCTGCCATTATAAAGCAAACTTCCCATCTCGATTGTGAATAGCAGTAGGCAAATGAGCTTGCCGTTATCACACAACTCCGCAACTCACACTTCTCATTGGAAACAAAGTATGGGGCTCTGCCCATGCTGTTTATCGGATAACGTTAAGAGACATGCAATTTTAAAACATCTTATACACTGCATGTACAGTAAAGTAATTTACTTCGATATCCGTATACAATGTAGAATACCGTAGGGAAGCACGGGTACATTTGATAATAATAATAATAATAATAATAATAATAATAATAATAATACTGGATTACGAGGTGGCCTTATTGGCTTTGAAAACCTCTCTTCATATTTAGCGAAAGCACTTACACAATACCCATTATATAATTTATATTGTTAGTCGAACAGCACTACAGACGCAACGGCTCGAATTGTATGTTTTTATTTTCCTTTTGTTTCAATGTGCTTTAAGTCGAACAGACGCAGATAGCTATTTTGGTGACGATGGAATTTTTATGCAGAAATAAAGAAGTAATATGGTTATTAGGAAGTGTCATCTAGCCCGCCCTTGCGTAATGTAGCGAGAGTAACATAATTGTAGGGGTTATAATGCGCCGTACCACAAATGTCCATGCAAAATTCATAACATAACCGTTATATAAGCTAGAATACCTGTTACTCGCTTCAGTAAGTTTGCATTCTAACCTATACTTGCCTAAAATTCCGAGCTCAATAATAATAATAATAATAATAATAATAATAATAATAATAATAATAATAATAATAATAAGGAACTTTCACACATCAGCAATGAAATCCTGTATAGGAAAACAGAAAGGATTGCGACACAATAAGGAAAATCGACTTCTATGGCCACAACCTAAGAAAGGACCCGAGACGGATAACTAAAAGAATCTTGGACTATTTCCGCAATAAGAAAACCAAGCCAAACCGGTTTAAGGAAACTGAGAAGGACCTACGAGAGTTCCGAATTACAGAAGGGATGCTTGTAGATGGATCTGCAAAGAAAATAACCAAAGATAAATTAAAGAGGTTTCAGGACAGGGACAAGCCCAAAAGACTATATAGAATTTCTGAAGAAGAGGGGAATGCAAGATATGAAAGGATGAAAGAGTACTGGGAGGAGAGAAAAACATGACACACTAACCACTGACTGATCTATCGAACCCTACAGTGGGTGAAACGGATAAGAAGATGATGTTCAAGGTTCGTCGTAATTTCCGACGGTCTCTGAAAGAAACCAAGGTGTAGGAATTGTAATTTATAGAAGTTCTGTACCGTGCCAGAAGCGAACAAACATGAAGCCTTTAAATCATTAAATGTATTTGGCCTCAACCGGGTTCGAACTCGCTCCGCTGGGAACAGTAATTCCACGAACAACAGAGTACGTTCCAAAGGTCAGCACTAGATAGTCAGGGTGGGCTGGTAAAAGGTGTACAGCAGCTCAGAGATACAGATCAGAATTATGGCCAGGATTAAGCAATACTGCAACTCGCTCTGCATTGCTTGCGCTAGTTACACAAGGTCCAATCAATGCTGCACTCCCCCAAATGGAATTCCAGGACGAGGAGGAACTTCCTGCGAGAAAGTAGCGACCTAGTCGCATGCTAATGTTGAGATGTCATCAGTAGCAGCAGATGCTCAGATAAGCAAAACACTTTACGTAACACCCCTACACACAAACACTTCCTGCATCTCTCTCCCAACAAGTAGTGTTCGGGAACTGTTTTTCCCACAGACGGATCAAGAAAGTTAATCAATAATAAGGAGACAGAAACGGCAAAATTACGGCATTATGACACAGTAGTTAAAACAGAAGCACTTTATGTCTCTGAAACTTATTATTGGTAGCAAATCTCGAATAAATGTTATTGAAAAACGAGAAAAGAAACTCCTCAGAAAATGTTAGGAAAAAATGCGAAAATGAAATGTGGATGAAAAAAAATCACATGAAATTTACCAAGTTACAGAAAAACAACACAGATACCATCAGGAAACGGCGACTACAAATTTGATGATGATGATGATGCTTGTTGTTTAAAGGGGCCTAACATCGAAGATCATCGGCCCCAATTACAAATTTACGGTCACTTATATAGAGTGGATAATAACTTGGGCAGCAAAATAACTAATAACGGCAGAAGTAAGGAGGGCATAAAATGCAGACTAGCACAAACAAAGAAGGCCTTTCTTAAGAAAAGAAATTTGTACACCTTGAAGACTGATATAGGATTTAGAAAGATGCTTTTGAAGGCTTTCGTCTGGAGCGTGGCATTGTATGGAAGTGAAACACGGGCGATAACTAGCTCGGAAAAAAGAGACTCGAAGCTTTAGAATTGTGGTGTTACAGGAGAAGGCTGAAGCTGAGATGGGTAGATAGAATCACGAATGAAGAGATACTGAATCGAACTGGTGAGAGGAGATCCATTTGGTTAATTTTGACCAGGCGAAAAGATAGAAAGATAGGACACGCAGGTCTTGTACAGTTAGCTTTTTTTTTTTTGCTAGGGGCTTTACGTCGCACCGACACAGATAGGTCTTATGGCGACGATGGGATGGGAAAGGCCTAGGAGTTGGAGGGAAGCGGCCGTGGCCTTAATTAAGGTACAGCCCCAGCATTTGCCTGGTGTGAAAATGGGAAACCACGGAAAACCATCTTCAGGGCTGCCGATAGTGGGATTCGAACCTACTATCTCCCGGATGCAAGCTCACAGCCGCGCGCCTCTACGCGCACGGCCAACTCGCCCGGTCAGTTAGCTTTTGAGGGAAGTGTAGGTGGTAAGAACGGTAGGGGTAGACCAAGGTATGAATATGACAAACAGATTAGAACAGATGTAGGATGCAGTAGTTATGTAAAAATGAAAAGTTTAGTATTTGATAGGGTGACATGGACAGCTGTATCCAACCAGTCTATGAACTGATGACTCAAACAACAACAATAACAGGCTCACAAAGAAAATTTTAAACTTATCCTTATCAACGAAAAAACACAATAATTGGCTAAAGGAAGTCAGTGAAGACCTAAATGAAATTGTCATTAATCAAGAAGCCAATCAAGACCGAATAAAATTCATAACTTTAACTCAGAAACACTGACTGACTGTTAAGATCACCTGACTAAATATAGGATGGACTGATCAACGTAAAAAGGAATACAGCCAGAGTATGAAGAGATAATAGGAAGAGAAGGAAAAAATGAAAACAAGTGCTAATGAGTTCAAACGGGCTCCTTAGTCGGGCATAACGAATAATAATAATAATAATAATAATAATAATAATAATAATAATAATAATGAAATGGTGTATGACTTTTAGTACCGGGAGTGTCCGAGAACAAGTTCAGTTCGCCAGATGCAGGTCTTTTGAGTTGACTCCCGTAGGCGACCTGCGCGTCGGGATGACGATGAAATGATGATGAAGACGACACATACACCTAGCCCCCGTGCCAACGGAATTAACCAATTATGGTTAAAATTCCCGACCATGGCGGGAATCGAACCCGGGACCCCTGTGACCAAAGGCCAGCACGATAACCATTTAGCCATGAAGCCGGAAATAATAATAATAATAATAATAATAATAATAATAATAATAATAATAATAATAATAATAATAATATACTCTTGAACATACTAGATGAATTTCAAGATCGTAGGAAAACAAAGGAATTGCTCTAACTCGAACCAACAAAAGCAAAGCACAGCAAAGTCATCTCCGTACAGGCTATGAAGGCCCTTGGAGGGGTGGAAGATAAAGGTTTCCACTATCCGTAAACTTGGCACTTGATGGTTTTGAGTGCTTAGCTCTACATCCGGCCGCCTTTGCCCACCTGGAAGTAAGCTGGTACTCACTCCGACCAGCACGAACCGTTCTATGGCCATACCTTACTGTTGTACTCTGCATGCAATGATGATGCAATGAAGATGTACCAAGGACCAATGCACGTGGCAACAATGTAGCAGTGAGGGAGTCACGGGAACCTCGCGAGGTTCCAAGCTGCTCGATCTGTGATCAGACAGCGTGGACAGTTCGGTGGACTCATTTGTTCAGTGAAGCTAAGCGTCTTTTCGAGTTTGATCCTTTCAAACATTCACTGAACAGTGTTCGAGCAGGAAGCTCTTAACCAAGTCTAGTGAGCAGTGTTGCCAACCCAGCACATTTTCCACTAAATATGACTGATTTTTAAATGGAACTGTGGATACATTTCCACTTATCGGACAGGGATTTTTTGACGAATTTTCAAAGTAGTGTTAACGGTTTTCAGCGGATTAGTTCTGTAAAACCCGGGTGAGTTGGCCGTGCTGTTAGGGGCGCGCAGCTGTGAGCTTGCATCCGGGAGATAGTTGGGCTCGAATCCCACTGTCGGCAGCCCTGGAGATGGTTTTCTCTGGTTTTCCATTTTCACACCAGGAATATGCTGGGGCTGTACCTTAATTACGGCCATGGTCACTTCCAACTCCTAGGCCTTTCCTACGCCATTGTCGCCATAACAGCTATCTGCGTCGGTCCGACGTAAAGCCAGTAGCAAAAAAAGTTCTGTAAAAATACTTTATCACCTTTTAACACAAGGAGGGAAAAAATATAGAACTCACTAACAGCAGACTAATAGGGGCTCCAGGGGATCTCAAATTGGGAGCGAGGGTTGGCGACCACGGGGCCCTCAGCTGAGTCCTGGCATTGATTCCTGTCTGATTAGTGTTATATAGAGGATGGTTGCCTAGTTGTACTTGCTCTTAAAACAATAATCACCAGCATCACCACCATGCTCGTTGTTTATTGAACATATGCTGCATTCTGAACAATATGATGATTCAGCAATCTGTTTCTGCTCCGTCCTCATTCTCTACACCAGCTCTGGCCCGCAACCTTAACATCAGACAGTATTTGTTTGGTGTAGCGATCGTTACTGTAATCGTAATGGACTGAGTAGTGTCGTGTGGGACCTCGTTTATGTTTTCAAATAACCTTCTTTCTGACACAGCACTACGCCGAACGAAAAGGCTAAAAGGTGTGGTCAGATATTCAACAAACGTGGTTAAATACTGAATCTTCAAAGACTAATGTGTTGAGCTTCTCAGTGATCAAAAACACGTGTGGTGTAGATATGGTCATTTAAAAAAATAATAATAATTCGAAATTTTCTGACGTTCCTAATCATGAAAAATCTAATAAATATTTAAAAGCTGCTTTGCCGTTTTCATTGCAAAGATTCAAAAATTCAATTATCAGGACTTAAGCATTCTAAAGAATTTCATGACCTTCTATAGAAGCCACAATAAGATTATTTGCTCCAGACTTGGTTGGCATAAACAATCGAGTGTACAAGTAATTAAAAGACTGAATCAGTTGGCCGTACGGTTGGGGTCGCGCAGCTGAAAGCTTGCAATCGGGGGATAGTGGATTCGAATCCAACTGTCGCCAGCCCTGAAAGATGCTTTTATGTGGTCTCCTATTTTCCAACCAGGCAAATGCTAGGTCTGTACTTTAATTAACGCTCCGGTCGCTTCCTACTCTCAGACTTTTCATAACCCATCCTCGCCGTAAGACATCTGTGTCGGTGCGACGAAAAACAATTTGTAAAAAAAAAGTGTTCAAGGGCGGAGCTACACCTCTGAACACAGGAAAAAGGGGTTTATCAAACTTTTTTTTCTCGCAGCAATGGAAATTGATATTAAAAGCAAACTTAGCATAACAAACACATTATTCCTTTGTAATATGCCTACATATTTATGAATCATCGAAACATATGCCACTATATATAATTAATTATGCAAGACGAGGGCGTATATTGGCCACAGTTTTTTCGTTTCCCTGATAATTTCCAAAAACATGAATATTTTTCTACGATTCGTTTTTTTTATTACGATTAGTAATGTTATGGATACAACCTGTACTAGAATCAGTGACCGAGCTCGATAGCTGCAGTCGCTTAAATGTGGCCAGTATCCAGTATTCGGTAGATAGTGTGTTCGAACCCCACTTTAGGCAGCCCTGAAGATGGTTTTCCGTGGTTTCCCATTTTCACACCAGGCAAATGCTGGGGCTGTACCTTAATTAAGGCCACGGACGCTTCCTTCCCACTCCTAGCCCTCTCCTGTCCCATCGTCGCCATAAGACCTATCTGTGTCGATGCGACGTAAAGCGACTAGCAAAAAAAATCAGTGAAGTCCATCAAAAATAAATATTGTTCTGAAGTTATTTTCATGTAGTCAATTTTGTCCTTAATTCTCATTTTTTAACATTTTTAAAACTTAACCAATGAAGCTAGCTCCATAATTCTAGTATACTGTATCTTCTTTTCTATGAAACATACAGTACATACATGCAAAATTTCATCTTAATATAAAAATTTTCAGAGTTATCAGGGAAGCGGTTCTGAAAAACAAAAGTTATGGTAACCGAATAACAAACTTGGCAATAAATTAATTGGGTGACGAGGCTTCACGTTTTTGGTCATAACTCCGAAAGTATTGGAGTTATTAACAAACATTTTGCGCTGTTATAAAGAGAAATTTCAAATTTAAAAAGAGGAATTGAAAAATCGCATTGTTGGTCCGTCAAAGGCGTCGGTCCCACCTCAATAAGCTTTATCTTCTTTTATCTGAAACCCTATTTGTAAGAATATCAGAAAGTAAATAAATCACTCAGATCGAGCTCTGCAGACCTGTCTCAGGTTTTAATAATAATAATAATGTTATTTGCTTTACGTCCCACTAACTACTTTTTAATGTCTTCAGAGACGCCGAGGTGCCGGAATTTAGTCCCACAGGAGTTCTTTTACGTGTCAGTAAATCTACCGACACGGGGCTGTCGTATTTGAGCACCTTCAAATACCACCGGACTGAGCCAGGATCGAACCTGCCAAGTTGGGGTTAGAAGGGCAACGCCTTAACCGTCTGAGCCACTCAGCCCAGCTCTCAGGTTTTAAATGACCACGTTGTGCTAATTAGCGGTACCGCATCACAAGAAGAATTGTTCCCGGATTCAAGGGTGAACCGGTGACAGTACTCTTCTAAAATATATCTTTACAACGAAGTTGATATTTTTCTTTTTAACTCATCAAAAAACAGTGAAATCAGTAATGAAGTGAAATTTCCTAATAGATGTGGGAATTTCCTTATATGCCTAACTGCTAAGCTGCAACATCATACGACCCGTTACGGAGAGTTTTTTTTTTTTTTTTGCTTTACGTCGCACCGACACAGATAGGTCTTATGGCGACGATGGAACAGGAAAGGGCTAGGAGTGGGAAGGAAGCGGCCGTGGCCTTAATTAAGGTACAGCCCCAGCATTTGCCTGGTGTGAAAATGGGAAACCACGGAAAGCCATTTTCAGGGCTGTCGACAGTGGGGTTCGAACTACTATCTCCCGAGAGAGTTTCTTTGCTTCTCCCGAAAGTGTCTTTTAAATGAGACAATAATACTCTTAGCTAAGGAGTCCGGATATTCTGACAAAGATATAACATTCCATTGATTTCCATTGATTTCCAATGCTCTAAATGAACAACCATTGAGTGGAAGAAAATGCCGTAGAGCACTTAATATGGTTTTCCTTGGTTTCCCCATTTTCACACCAAGTAAATGCGGGGCTGTACCTTAATCGAAGCTGCGATCGCTTTCTTTCTTTCTTTCTTTCTTTCTTTCTTTTTCTTTCTTTCTTTCTTCCAACTCCTAGCCCTTTACTATCCAATCGTCGCCGTAAAACCTATTTGTGTCGGTGCAACATAAAGCAAATTATAAAAAAAAGCACTACAGTAAATGTACCTTAATTAAGGAACACCCCCAGCATTTGCCAGATGTGAAAATGGGAAACCACGGAAAACTATCTTCAAGGCTGCCGACAGTGGGATTCGAACACATTGTCTCCCGGATGCAAGTTCACAGCTGTGCGCCCCTAACCGCACTGCCAACTCGTCCGGTAAATACACTCTTACCATAAGAGCAGTATTGAAACGAGTAAAACAAGTATTGCAATGAGTATGACTTGGTATCAGATATTTTGAAAAAGATTGAAAAAATGGCAGTAAAGTGTTGAAAGGAGATGATTGTTGACCTCTGGTTCTAAAATCTGAGAGTGATGAGTTAATTCCTCTATAAAAATCTTTTATATGCTATTTTGCTTCAATTCGGAATTTACCGGATTTCCAACTAAAATTTAGCGGGTTGGCAACACTGCTAGTGAGGTCCATCACAATCTGCACGTCGTTTTGAACAGCTCTTGCGTGCATATCCCTCCTTCATTCATAGGTACACGACACTGTATACTGTAAGGCCTTAATAGCAGTGAACCTCAGACGAAAGTTGAGAGAACACGCTGCATTACCGGACGCCAGTCTACATTCGATAAGGCTTTGACCAACTAGATGTGTTCGAGCAAGAATGCAACATCGGACCAAGAGATACGGGTTGGACATTTCGGCGCATTATTCACCACTTGAACTTTTCTCACTACACTGGGCGTCAGTGTTATGTCAGACTCCTAACTATCCCGACCTCCTTTGGTCAACTCTTGTTCCTTTCCGAACCCGACTGTATTAGATTTGCGAGGATTGGGGAGTGTATCATTTTCAAGCCCTTCGTCGCCAATCCCGATCTTATAACACGTTTTTTTTTTTTTTTTTTTTGGGACCAATGTGGCATTAGCGTCATCATTTTTGCGTGGAGAGACATCTGACAGCCCCAGGGGCTCTGAACTTTGGAGCATGGGTTGGCAACCACGGTGCCCTTAGCTGAGTCCTGACATTGCTTCCACTTACTTGTGCCAGGCTCCTCACTTTCATCTATCCTATCCGACCTCTCTTCGTCAACTCTTGGTTTTTTTTTCAGACCCCGACGGTATTACGTATGGAGGTCTAGGGAATATTTCATTTTCATTCCCTTCGTGGCCCTTGTCTTCCTTTGGCCAATACCTTCATTTTTCGAAGTGTCGGACCCCTTCAATTTTTTCCTCTCTGTTTAGTTTTATACAGAGGATGGTTGCCTAGTTGTACTTCCTCTTAAAACAACAACCACCACCACCAGACATCTGGCAATTTAGTAACCAGGCAACCAGTGTTCGTCATCTCCTTCCTCACGTTATTACCGTGTGCCAGAACACTGTCTTCCACACACAGTAGGTGAAAACGCCACCGTGATTTAAACGAGTTTCCACTGTCTTTGACTGGCGTTTCGTCTGGGTCACAGCAAAGCCCCTTACACATGGTAACGTCACCAAAGACACCATAATTTTTCTCATAATACATACTGAAATCTTTCTATTTAATAAATAATAACTGATAATGAATAACGGAATTTGGGAGCCATAAATATATAAATAAATAATTCTAAAAAATGCCGCCTGTTGAAACTCAATCTTCAGGGTCGTTGCCTTGTGACAAGGAGATCTGAATCACTTGATACCTGGAAAACAATATTGGAAAAGGAGTCCATCTAGTAATTTCCCCTACCCATAGAAATTAAACAGAATATATCTTAATCTCATACAATTTACTTGGTCTATTGAGCGTCATAAATTAAAGCAGTGTTTACCTTGATATCTGAGCATAGCTCGTCGTGATACACCCTTATACATATGTAACAAAATAAACAGAATATTGATATAAATAATTCATGTCTCTTCATTATGAAGTAACTCTCTCTCAATAACTGGTACTCAGTTCATTCCGAAACGCAAAATATTCTCAGGCAGTCATGACTCTTTTTTCAAGAATGGACTCCACTTTGCTGATAGCGTTGGTATAGTTTGAAAAGGCCCAACACGTTACCTTACGTAGATTCTCCGTAGAATTATATATGGCTAACATTCATAACCACAGAATGTTGTTACACTCCAGCATCTTTCTCCCTGGTCCCGTCAACAGCAGATCTCGAACTCCCAACATGGCATGGGACATCTTCCCACAACTCGTACAAAACACCTCTCTGATTACAGCAACTATCACCTCTGCTCACTGCAAGCTCCAACTCGAGAATCCCTCACCAGACGCTAGCTTGCTCCACGCTAGTCCAAGGCCACACAACGACATTCTAAAATAGCGCACTTCCTGGAATTTTCCACCTCAGCTCCGTCAACACGTAAACACCCGCTTCGAGACTCGTCACGTACACAACCGGGAGATAAACTGTGTGATCGAAACACGCTAATCCCAAATAAATATAGAGTATATATATATAAATTAGAGAGTACCCATAATAATGAGAGTTTTATAAGAGTTACCATCCCGCGACGGCTAAATACACACATTGGAAATATGCACATAAAATAATAATAATAATAATAATAATAATAATAATAATAATAATAATAATAATAATATCTGACCGGGGTTTGTCAGGTTACAATATCTTGCAAATAGTTATGGCCATACAATTGTGTGCTAAACCAGCGACCATTTTGTTGGACGTAGAGCTTGTGAGATGGCATGGGAATGTTGTGCGCTGGATCAGCTGCCATATTGTTGGGCACAGATCATGGTACTACTTATTTCATTCACTTAATCAGAACTCTTTTTTTTACTATACAGCTAGATCTGATGGCGACGATGCGATAGATAAGGGCTAGGAGTGGAAAGGAAACGGCCGTGGCCTTAATTAAGGTACAGCCCCACCAGTTGCCTGGTGTAAAAATGGGAAACCACGGAAAACTGTCTTCATGGCTGTGGACATCTGAGTTCGAACCCACTACCCCCGAATGTAAGCTGATAGCTACATGACCCAAACAGCACAGCCACTTGTTTAGTCATATTAAAATAATAATAATAATAATAATAATAATAATAATAATAATAATAATAATAATAATAATAATAATAATATAATGCGTTTATGTACAACTAACTACTTTTTTTGGAAACAGCCAGGTGCCGGAACTTTTCCCCGCAAGAGTTCATTAACGTGCCAGTAAATCTACCGACACGAGGCTGCCGTATCTGAGCACCTTCAAATACCAGGATCCAACCTGCCAAGTTGGGGTCAGAAGGACAGTGTCTCAACTGTCTGAGCTAATCAGCCTGCCTATCTTAAAACAAGTAACACCACTATTCCAGATAACTGGGAAAAGACAAAAAAGAAAAAGGAATGTTTCCAGTAGTATAATCGACCTTGGTATGTCGATGTTAACAATATTTATTAGCGTTCGAAATCAATGTACAACACTCACTTAAAAGAATATAATTAACAAATTAAAACAACCTCCACTTGTCCTAATAAAACAGAAAATCTCATAGAATTCCGAACATATGCAACGTTGTGCGTCAGTGGATAATAGAGAAGCTGCCAACAAGAATAAGATGTTACGTAGGAACTGGACAGCTATCTCGCACGTGATGGTGATAAAACAAAGACGAGGTACTTTCATTGATGTTGTCAGTCGAAGAGCGGGAGTCTACTTGGCCAATATCCCACACTAAGGAAACTCCTACTTGGTAACGTGGTGTGTTCAAAGCAATCAATCATTTGATCTCTTTCAGGAGAGCATCTGCAGACAGTAGCAGGTTAGATTCCAATCTATTATTTACACACATGATATCTTCTGTAAGAAGTTACATAAACAGTACGAAGTACAACCGTTCAATGAGAGAAACATAGCTCTCTTAAGGCCCTGCATGTTAACTTCTTGCACGTGATTGAGTCGAAAATGCGTTAAGGAGGAGAAGGAAAAAAATGCTATTTGTTCGGAGCGTCGACCTAGAAAGATCTTTGGCTCTTACTTGCACCATATGTGAGGAAACTGCGTGTATTTTGTAAATGGCAGGAGTTGAATGGGAGGAAAGGAACTTTAAGGACGACACAAACACCCAGTCCCCAGGCTAGGAATATTAATCATTTACAATTAAAAACCCCTGACCCGGCCGGGAATCGAATCCGGGGCCGCTGGGTGACAGAGGCGGACGCGTTGCCCGCTACACCGCAGAGCTGGACTTGAAGGAGCTTACTAGGAAATTGAATTTAGCGACAAAATCAGGTAAGTATACCATGATGGCAAACATAACTTCTTCTTCTTTATCTATCGCTTATCCCACACTTCTGGGGTCGTGGGTGCGAACTGTGTCGCACGTGGGGATTTGACCTGTTTTACGGCCGGATGCCTTTCCTGACGTCAAACCTATATGGAGGGATGGAATCACTATTGCGGGTTTCTGTGGACATTGATAGATACAGCAGATATGGTTTATTTTAACTGGCAAAGTTAGGGATACGTGTCCCTGTCTTACACTTAACCAGTGAAATACCTAACATAAAAATATATAAAATACTGAATAAATGGAAAAAGAGACTGAAACAAATTACTATGGTACTATGCTATCCTACTGTACATAAAAAATAACTATTATAATACACAATATAAATTATCATTTTGCTTCCTACGAAGAAATTAACATTCAACATACAACGAATTACAATAATAATAATAATAATAATAATAATATAACCGGGCGAGTTGGCCGTGCGCGTAGAGGCGCGCGGCTGTGAGCTTGCATCCGGGAGATAGTAGGTTCGAATCCCACTATCGGCAGCTCTGAAGATGGTTTTCCGTGGTTTCCCATTTTCACACCAGGCAAATGCTGGGGCTGTACCTTAATTAAGGCCACGGCCGCTTCCTTCCAACTTCTAGGCCTTTCCTATCCCATCGTCGCCATAAGACCTATCTGTGTCGGTGCGACGTAAAGCCACTAGCAAATAATAATATAGATAAACCTACTAATATTTACAATTAATTTGTCCAATTCCAGAAATATATCACATTGACGAATGTTACAGTTTTCGTAGCGTTACTGTGGGTGAAAAACATTACAAAAAGGGAATAGGGATAACTATGCAGGAAACCACAGCTGAGTACTCTCTAACACTATTGAATAATAATAATAAGAAGAAGAACCAGGAGGAAAAGAAGGCAAAGAAGAAGATTGTCGCACTACGAGCTCGTTTCATAGAGATAGTGTAGTGTAGTGTGTTGTCTGAATATGAAGAGGAAAGTGTTGGCCCAGTCCCCGGACCAGAAGAATTAATCAGAGGCGATTAAAATCCCCGACACGGCCGGGAATCGGACTCGGGGCCCTCCGGATCGAAGGCCTCAACGCTGACCTTTCAGCCAATGAGTCGGTCATGGTGTGGTAAAACTTGCGCCGTGGTCGCTAATCATTTTAGGATCTCATTAGCAAGAGGTCTTGTTTGTTTGGGAATTCCACAGGGAAGTTTATTGCTAGACTTGGTTTGTTAAATAATGTAATACTTAAGCGGCTGTTTTAAATTCAACGGAGATCGTCTCAATAAGACATAATGAAACAAAGCTGATCGAATGAACATTTGCGACGAAGAACTTTAAATTTCAATGTAATACATGATAAATTTAATATTCTGAAAAGTTTCTGGCGATATTCCGAATGTTTAAAATACTTTTCTTAATTTCCGTTATTGTTAAGATTAAAAAAAGCTTCTTCATGACGCTGATGGTGGAACGTAGGCCTCTCATCACTGCTCCGGGAGTTCAATGTCCGATCACTTTAGGCAGCGTTTATGCTGGACAAAGCTGGCGTTCAAAATATTATTTCCGATTTCTTCATATCAGCATCACTGTTTGAAACAATTTCATTTGACATTTATTAATCTTTTATACACAGGGGAATGTGTCAGGCCTCGTCAGGGCACACTTTCCTTTCCTTGGCAGTAGCTATGGTTCATTCTTGACCCCTATCACTTAATAAGGGGGACATGTCGGGGGAAACGTAGGGTAAGACAGCTTTTTTTTCAGTTTTCACTGGTCATTCTTTACCCAGCAAATTCGCCATCGCTTCATTTGCAATCCATTAATCTTGGTCCGGAAAAGCACGTCAGACCTCGCATTCTGCATCATTTTCTGCCTTTAACGCTATTTCATTCTTCATTCATTCATTCTATTCCTGACCCTGTCAGTTAGCTACAAACAGGCTGTGGATATTCTTCTTAAGACTGAAAGGCTGATTCCATGTTTCCACACTTGGTTTGTAAACAAAGTCAAACTACGTAGTTATACACATTTCACCTACTGACATAAATACGATGCAGGTCTTCTAAATGTGCAAGAAACCAATATTGATAGAGTGAATAACATTATATATATATTAATTCCAAAATCTCAGTACTACAGATATTCACACGATTCGCTGGAGATGGAAATAAGCCCCTGCGGTGCAGCACAGGTAGCAGTTGCTTAAGACAGCTGTAAAACCACCTCTACTCCCGGCGGGAAATCTCCACGGCGCAAGTTTTATTCGGCGCAACTTTTACAGTTCCTCGGACATTGCAAGCATAACTGAGAGCCATATTCATTTTAGCGAGCAATTGAAGGATATTTATAGTTGCTTAAGGAAACAGGTTCCAGGAAGGACATTCCAGGGATCATTAATGAACAAGGGGAGTGTGTATGTGAGATCTCTCACAAGGCAGAGGTATTCAGTCAACAGTACGTAAAGGAAGTAGGCTATAATGTCCTGATAGAGGCGGCGTCTAATACTGGTGAAATACTGAAATTTACTTATGATAACATCCGACTCCATGGCTGAATGGTTAGAGTGCTCACGTTTGGTCCAGAGGGTCCTGGGTTAGATTCCCTGCAGGGTTTGGGATTTCAACCATCATTGGTTATCTCCAATAGGGCGGAGGGCAGGTCGCCCACAGGCAACTCGAAAGATCTTCACCAAGCCTTTTCGGAGGCCACACGCTATTACCTGCGTTAATAAAGACATTAACAAAAATATATAAATTGACAGCTAGAAAGGCAGCTGGGACAAATAAGATTTCTGGGGATGTATTTCTTTTTTGCTATTGGCTTTACGTCGCACTGACACAGGTAAGTCTTATGGCGACGATGGGACAGGAACGGGCTAGGACTCGGAAGGAAGCGACCATGGCCTTAAGTTACAGCCCCAGCATTTGCCTGGTGTGAAAATAGGAAACCACGGAAAACCATCTTCAGGGTTGCCGACAATGGGGTTCGAACCCACTATCTCCCGAATACAGGATACTGGCCGCACTTAAGCGACTGCAGATAGAGAGCTCGGTCTGGGGATGTAATAAAGGCTATAGTTTGGGATATGTGGCCTTATCTGAAATACTTATATGATTACTGTATACATGAAGGAGCAATACCAAACGAGTGGAGACTTGCAACAGTAGCCCCCAATGTTCTTTAGAAACGTTTAAGAAAAAGCTAGGTAAACAACTGATAGGGTATCTGCCACCGGAATGACAACCCTGAATGCAGATCATAATAGGCTACATCAGAGCGAATCTTCTTCTTTTTTTTTTTTTTTTGCTAGCTGCTTTACGTCGCACCGACTCAGATAGGTCTTATGGGACGATGGGACAGGGAAGGGCTAGGAAGTGGAAGGAAACGACCGTGGCCTTAATTAAGGTACAGCCCCAGCATTTGCCTGGTGTGAAAATGGGAAACCACGGAAAACCATCTTCAGGGTTGCCGACAATGGGGTTCGAACCCACTATCTCCCGAATACAGGATACTGGCCGCACTTAAGCGACTGCAGCTATCGAGCTCGGTAGAGCGAATCTGAAGACGCTGAAGATGTTGATGAACAGAAGAAGCCAAGTAAAAAGAAATTAAAAGGCGGGACGTGGGTAAATTAGAGTATGAAAAGCAACGTTAATCCACATATAACTTCAGAAGAAATAAAGAGCATTTATTCGAATTCTGATTTTGAGGGATAACAATGTCCTACCTGGTAAAAGCGGGTAATAGGAATCAACTTATTTGTATTATTTATTTTGTCTTTTCATTTCGGCATACTTAGGACCACGGTGCTCGTTTTGACTCTCTAAATAGGTCTTCGGTTTTTTCTTGGCCCAGAAAGCTTTCATTTTCTGGCTGTGTGCCAGTTTCCTCTCCTCTGCCCGCTTCGGTCTGGCCGTCCCTGTGTGCTTCTTGTTGGTGAGGCACACTGGGAAGGTACCCTCCATAGTGATCAGTCCTGAATGGTGTTTAGTGGAATTTATAATTGTTGAAGGTCCGATTTCACTGCGGTAATCCATTATGTTCTTGAAGGCTTTTCCTGTACTTGTTGTGCTGAAGATCTTGTTGGTGAACCTGTAGGGAACCATGCGGGTCAAGTAGCCGCAGAACGCTAGTTGCCTTTTCCTGATAGACGTGATTATGTCTGCCTGATTATCATGGTGCTCAATGGTGTGCCTGATCCTAGGGGAGTCATCCTCTTTTCTTATGGGTCCTAATAATATCCTACTCAAGATTTTCCGTCCTTTGAGCTCTACTTCCTGAGTGGGCCCTTTCTGGTCATCAAGAGACGTTCAGAGATGTAGAGCACAGGGCGTTTTATTACTGAGTTGTAATGTTTACGATTCTTGGAGTGATATTTGGATTTCATTTATGTATTTATTCACCAAACACAAGATAGGATATACTGAGCGCCTTAATTCACAGACAAATCAACTAACGTAAACCTTCATTGTTGTTGTTTGAGTCATCAGTCCATAGACTGGTTTGATGCAGCTCTCCATGCCACCCTATCCTGTGCTAACCTTTTAATTTCTACGTAACTATTGCATCCTACATCTGCTCTAATCTGCTTGTCATATTCATACCTTGGTCTACCCCTACCGTTCTTACCACATACACTTCCTTCAAAAACCAACTGAACAAGTCTTGGGTGTCTTAAGATGTGTCCTATCATTCTATCTCTTCTTCTTGTCAAATTTAGCCAAATCGATCTCTTCTCACCAATTCGATTCAGTATCTCTTCATTCGTGATTCGATCTATCCATCTCACCTTCAGCATTCTTCTGTAACACCACATTTCAAAAGCTTCTATTCTCTCTTTCTTTCTGAGCTAGTTATTGTCCACGCTTCACTTCACTTCCACGCTCCAAACGAAAGTCTTCAAAAACATTCCTAATTCCTATATCAATGTTTGAAGTGAGCAAATTTCTTTTCTTAAGAAAGCTCTTCCTTGCTTGTCCTAGTCTGCATTTCATGTCCTCCTTACTTCTGCCATCGTTAGTTATTTTACTACCCAAGTAACAATATTCACCTACTTCCTTTAAGACTTCATTTCCTAATCTAATATTTCCTACATCACCTGCCTTCGTTCGACTGCACTCCATTACTTTTGTTTTGGACTTATTTATTTTCATCTTGTACTCCTTACCCAAGACTTCATCCATACCATTCAGCAACTTCTCGAGATCTTCTGCAGTCTCAGATAAAATAACAATATCATCGGCAAATCTCAAGGTTTTAATTTCCTCTCCTTGGACTGTGATTCCCTTTCCAAATTTCTCTTTCATAAAATGTAACAAACATAGCAGATCCGTAACAAAATCAGGTACACAGCCTACTAATAACTGTCCAAATCTAAAACCATGAGAATATCCATGTTTATAGCCAAGTCGCCGCAGGTCAATAAGAGGGTATAATCACTTCACATAAACTTATTCATAAGAGATTATTTACACTTATATTCCACAATTTGCTTTACGTCGCACCAACACAGGTAGTTCTTACGGCGACGATGGGATAGGAAAGGCCTAGGAGTGGGAAGGAAGCGATCGAAGCCTTACGGTACATCCCCGGCATTCCCTGGTCTGAAAATGGGAAACCAGGGAAAACCATTTTCAGGGCTGTCGCCAGTGGGGCTCGAACCTATTATCTCCCGAATGTAAGGTCATAGCTGCGGGACGCTAACCGCACGGCCAGCTCGCTTGGTAAGATACGATTATTTACACGCCTCTGGACTATAAGTTTACCTGATGCTGCATCAAGCTTTTGTTTCTTATCAGTATATATTATTAAAGAGAGTTGCGAGACGGATTTAAAAGGATCGTTGGAGTAGAAAGAAATGGCGTATGGCTTTTAGTGCCGGGAGTGTCCGAGGACAAGTTCGGCTCGCCAGGTGCAGGTCTCTTGATCTGACTCCCGTAGGCGACCTGCGCGTCGTGATGAGGATGCAATGATGATGAAGACGACACATACACCCAGCCCCCGTGCCAGAAAAATTAACCAATGATTGTTAAAATTTCCAACCTTGCCGGGAATCGAACCCGGGACCCCTGTGGCCAAAGGCCAGCACGCTAACCATTTAACCATGGAGCCATTGTGTGCAAACTGTGGGGGATGTGAAGGAGAGATCTTTGACTCTGGTAAAGCGCGAAGAAACGCGGAGAGCGAAGAGTGAGACAAGATATTCTGAGCGGTAATGCCCGTTTCAAATTCCGTGGAGAAAACTGAGGTCACCTGTGTGTCAATGTACAGCGGTGACATTTATTGCCCTTAATACCTGCTATGTAGACTGATTTCTAAACTTGCTGTTTCTGTTCCTTACAATTGCAGCAAAGAAATACACTGCTATCTGTCTAACCGGTTACTATTGGAGGGGGAAGCTGTCGTCGTCCATATCAGAGAGGAATAGTAGAAGGAAGGTTGAATTATCATGAGCAGTGGAATTCGAGATTTCTGTCAAACGGTAGAGAATGCCTAGTAATTTCTTAACCTTGGTTGTATAAGGTATGTGGTTCTTGAATTGTAATTTGGTATCTAATATTACACATGACTCATGTTGTCGGCAGCGGCGATTGGGAATTAGAAATGGGGGAGGGGGAGAAAAATGCACAACCGGGCGAGCTCGCCGTGCGGTTGGGGGCGCGCGGCTGTGAGCTTGCATCCCGGAGATGGAGGGTTCGAATCCCACTGTCGGCAGCCCTGAAGATGGTTTTCCGTGGTTTCCCATTTTCACACCATGGAAATGCTGGGGTTGTATCTTAATTAAGGCCAAGGCCGCTTCCTTGACACTCGTAGTCCTTTCCTATCCCATCGTCGTCATAAGACCTATCTGTGTCGGTGCGACGTAAAGCCACTAGCAAAAACAATGCACAGACAACAAAAAGTATGGAGACTCCCTGGCTCAGGCGGCAGCGCGCCGGCCTCTCACCGCTGGGTTCCGTGGTTCAAATCCCGGTCACTCCATGTGAGGTCCGACTCGTTGGCCGAATGGTCAGCGTACTGGCCTTCGGTTCAGAGGGTCCCGGGTTCGATTCCCGGCCGGGCCGGGGATTTTAACCTTCATTGGTTAATTCCAATGGCCCGGGGGCTGGGTGTTTGTACTGTTCCCAACATTCCTGCAACTCACACACCACACATAACACTATCCTCCACCACAATAATACGCTGTTACCTACACTGCAGATGCCGCCCACCCTCACCGGAGGGTCTGCCTTACAAGGGCTGCAGTCGGCTAGAAATAGCCACACGAAATTATTATTATTACTCCATGTGAGATTTGTGCTGGACAAGGCGGAGGCGGGATAGGTTTTCCTCGGGTACTCCGGTTTTCTCTGTCATAATTCATTCCAGCAACACACTCCTATATCATTTAATTTCATCTGTCATTCATTAATCACTGTCCCAGAAAAGTGCGACAGGCTTCGGCAGCCGACACATTTCCTATCCTCGCCGCTAGATGGTGGCTTCATTCATTCCATTCCTGACCCGGTCGAATGACTGGAAACAGGCTGTGGATTTTCATTTTCAGCAAAACGTATCCGACTTCGTGGGATATAGCGCGGGGTGAGAAGTTGATATACATATCAACACTGAAAAATAAAAGGTATAAAATGGTACGTTTTTGATGCTCTCTGAGCATATTTCTACAGAGAGGTTAAGGTTGACAGTTTATCAACTTATGTGCGGTAATAACAGCTTTTTTGAGATTTTGATTCAATACTATATAATAAAACATTCGCCAAAGGAAAATATTACAAATGTATTACAATTACATAGAAGTACGGCGAGATTATACAATTAAAAATAATTTAGTATTGCACAAACGATGACTAAAGCCTTAGACAACGTCTACCTAAACAACGTCTAAATCGAGCACGATCTTCCATTGCATAAACAATGTTCAGTCGAGGCAAAATTTGAGATGGAGGGACAAGATAATAGAAGACTAAAGAGAGAAAAGCTGGAAACGAGAGGAAGCTGGGGGAACACCCAGAAGGAGAAAACTAGAAAAGCAAACGCCGACCCTGTATTATATAGGATACGGTTGAGAAGTGGAAGAAAAAGAATACATGAATGTTCACTTGGAAGTCTTCCGCATCCATTCTTCAACTGCTGCCTTTTCATTTATGTTCCGGGTCAGAACATCCACAAGGTATTGAAACTTGCCGGTTCCTTACAGATTACCCACGTATTAAGTTTTCACAATGTTGTACCCAACCACGGAGCGAGATTTAACTTGTTTAGAAGATGAATTTGCTTTCTTCTCATCCCAAATTCCCTTCATCCTATTGCTATGAGTTTTCTTCCGTCCTTCCATCCATTCAGTGGTGGTTCTCATTTTGGGATTATCAGGAAAATTATGTTTGTTCACTTACGTTCTATAGCCAGCTGTGCCCCCATAAAGTTTCGTCTGTTATTTTGATTCCTTGAAGGCCTTTTTCAGTTTCGATTATCTAGTTTTTCTTCACTTTAAGTGAGGGGGCAGTATTAAATATCCTTTATTCTTTCATTATCCATTCTTTGAATATGATCATAACCAAAGCCCGGATTTTCATGCCGTAACAGGTTAGATTGCAAACTAAATTTGGTTAAGAGGAAGTGTCGGCCACCCGCTCATCCATAATGTAGCAAGAGTAACACAAATTATAGGAGTTCTGATGGGCCGTACCGCTAACATTTATGCACACCCCATAGCATAATCGTTGTGAAGGTAGACTATACTTGCTGCTCGCTTCAGAAACTTTTCATTCTAACCTATTAATGCATAAAAATCCGGGCTCTAGCATAACATGATTTGTTCTATTATTATTATTATTGTTATTATTATTTAAATTCTATGACCATGGCTGGCTTTTCCGGTAGATGAGCTCACAATGACAGGAAGTCGGATCGATGTACTTTGAGATGCAGTTGGTATCCAGCCACCTGCGTTCTCCATTGCTTGACATGCCTGTTACGATCTGCCAGTGCTACAGTGAACCATTAATATTCCATGACAGCTAAACGTGTGAAGCCCGAGTTGTTCCAATGACGCGTGGAGGAGCTTCTTGGAATAGCAAGCATCTTACGATCTCACGGTTCGATCACATACAGAGCGCGCGTCCGTCTAATGAATAATATTAACAGCTCTCTACGTTGGCTACGAGAAGGGAAGTTATTCTGAGAACAAGAACGATTAAAATAATCTGTAACTTAAGGGGGCTAAAACTAGGGCTCCTGATTATCCGTGTGTAGGCTGCGGGTAAAAGTCTATTCCATTCTCAACTACTCATATCCGTACTTGTCAGGGTATATGGATGTAAACAGATTCGCGGGGAGTGTTACACATGTAGTACCGGCTCTGAGGAATTAGACCCTGATTTACAGATCTGTGTACGAACAGAAATGGCTCGTGCTAGCTCTCTGAAAATTACGAATCTATTGTGTGACAAGTCTCAGCTTGGAGACATGTCTCAACTTCGTCAAATGCTATGTATATGCTATGCCTTCGAGATGTGGATTTTCCGAAGGATGCTGCGGATCCCGTGGACTGACCGCGTCTCCAATGCAGACGTACTCGAGGGAACGAATGTTGATGAGTAGAATCAAGAAAAGAAAGACATCCTGCCTCGGGTATATTATGAGGAATGATAACTACAGCCTCCTAAAATTGATCATGCAGGATAAAATTGATGGACGTGGAGGTCGCGGTCGAAGGAAACGCTCTTGGCTGAGGAACTTCCGTGATTGGGCAGGACTAAAGTTCCTGTGCACAGTGCATCGGATCGGTTCGACTCGACTCGGCTCGGACCAACGCTTCGTCCCTGGGCTACTCGGCTAAACTCGGTTCAACTCGGCTCGGATTTGGAGCGCTACGGAGCAAGTGAGGAAGAAGGGGGAGACAGGGGGAGCGAGCGAGACAGGCGTGGGAAAAAAGAGAGACAGCGCTATTGCTCCAAATCGAGGAGTGGGGGCCTGCACTCCGGTCAACCAAGCGAAGTAGTCTTTTGCACCGTGTACAGTACATGCACCCTGAGAGGCCCTATAATAGAGTGATGAGGACAGCCGAACATCGTACAGAATTCGCTGTGATTGTGGTCAATCTTCACTAATGGAGAAGGCACTTCAAGAAGAAGATGAAGAAGTCACGGTTTGAAGACGCATATTCATTTTGAGGTCCGTAATTATTGCGATCCCGTTTTCCTTTTCCCATATTACTGCATGTGTGTTACAATGTTATACAGAGGTTACACCTGCCAAGTGGAACATGACGGAGACGATTCATAGCCCTTCCAAATATATTTTTTGCTAGGGGCTTTTACGTCGCACCGACACAGATAGGTCTTACGGCGACGATGGGATAGGAAAGGCCTAGGAGTTGGAAGGAAGCGGCCGTGGCCTTAATTAAGGTACAGCCCCAGCATTTGCCTGGTGTGAAAATGGGAAACCACGGAAAACCATCTTCAGGGCTGGCGATAGTGGGATTCGAACCTACTATCTCCCGGATGCAAAGCCCTTCCAAATATAGTCGGGAGTGAGACAAGGGTGTCTGCTCTCACCTTTGCTGTTCTTGTTGACATTAGATCAGGTCATGAGAAAAGTGGTTGAAGGGAAGCAGAGGGGAATACAATGGAGGATGACGGATCGTCTGGAAGATTTGGACTTTGCGGATGATATTTGTCTATTATCTCACTCATTTAGACATATGACTGAAAAAATGAAAGATCTCTAAACGGAAGTACAAAAGGTGGGACTCAAAATAAACATTGCCAAGACAAAGGAGCTGAGGACCAATGCCAGAAACACGAACCCACTGGTATTAGAGAACGAGATAGAGCGAGTTTACAACGTATGTTACCCAGGAAGTATTATTTCTAGAAGTGGGGGAGCAAATGAAGATGTCCATAATAGGGTAAACAAGGCCAAAGGAGCCTTTACCCAGCTCTGCCCGGTGTGGAAGTCCAGAGAATTGAGAACGAAGACTAAATTCAGGATCTTTGAGACAAATGTGAAATCAGTGCTCTTCTACGGGTGAAGATGACTGGAGAGATAACACGCAAGGTCCAGACTTTCATTAAAAATGCTTGAGAACCATCCCAGGAGTGCGATAGCCAGATATCATATCAAATCAGGAATTGTGGGAGCGTACCCAACAATGCAAGGTTAAATCCAGATAAAGGAACGTAAATGGAAATTGATAGGTCACACACTGCGTAAAGGTCCTGACAGCATTTTAAAAGAGGCTCTTGAATGAAACCCACATGGGGCTAGAAGAAGAGGGAGACCAAGGATAACATTGCGTCGAACAGTGGAAGCGGAGGCGGCGTCAGTTGGGAAGTTCTGGAAGAACATCAAAACTGTGGCAGCAAATCGAGTCAGATGGAGAACCCTTGTATGTGCCGTATGCTCCACCCAGGAGTAATAGGAATTAAGTATGTCATGTTACAATTTACAATGTCTCTGGAGTTTCTAATATATTTAGTTCATCATCATCCATTTAAACGTTTGGAACAGCAGAAGCAAAGGTAGAGAGCATCCATTCATTTCTGAGTTGAGCACGTCGTTTCATGTCTAGATACTTCGTGCAGCGAATATTTTCTTTTTTTTTTTAATTTGTTCGATATAAGATGATCTTCGTCTTCCACTACTAACTTTTACTTCGTGTCGTCCCTCTAGTATGGTCAGCAAGATCCCTCCATGCCTCATTATATGCCCTACGAGGCTGCATGATTGTCGGACAGTGCTTTTACATACAAGGCAAATACGTCTTCGAACTGGATGTCATCTGAAAATCTGTTTAAGGCGATGTTACCTAGCAACAGTACCTTGAGAGCTGCACAGGTCGTCGATCTGTCCGCCATGGCCATCCATCAACACTTAATGTCACCACCTGCATGGTTGCTAGGTAACGTCACACATTTTATTTCCACATGCTCCGTTCTTCTTGCATTTACAGGACTTGTTCATTTGTCCAGCTAATTCTGAGCACTCGCATTATTACCAGAGTTCGAAAGCTTGAAGCCGGAACTTTTCATATCATTTCCTCACGGTCCAAGTCTCACATCCGTGCAAAACTATGCTCCAGATGGGATAGGAAATGTCTAGGAATTGGAATGAAGCGGCCGTGGCCTTAATTAAGGTACGGCCCCAGCATTTGCCTGGTGTGAAAATGGGAAACCACGGAAAACCATTTTCAGGCTGCCGACAGTGGGGTTCGAACCCACTATCTCCCGAATGCAAACTCACAGCTGCGCGCCCCTAACCGCACGGCCAACTCGCCCGGTCCTAAAAGATCAGTTTACGAGCTAGCGAAAGAATCCTTCTACATAGAGGACCTGAGGATGAAATTTTCATTGCCGACTGCAGGACCATCTGCACACGTGCTACAGAGTAGACAAGCAAAGAGAAGAGAGATCGATTAAGAATTTTATATTACAGACACCATGATGGACAGAACGTGGACCAATGGGAATCAAGATCAAAAGCATACAATAAGAAGACTCACCATTCATGGTTTCCACCATAAGATATGTTCAGTGACAGATGAGTATGTAAACTATGTAATCCAAGGCCTCTCAGGATGCATGCACCTGGTGCATGCACTGTGCACGGTGCAAAAGACGACTTCGCTTGGTTGACCAGAGTGCAGACCCCCACTCCTCGATTTGGAGCAATAGCGCTGTCTCTCTCTTTCCCCACGCCTGTCTCGCTTGCTCCCCCTGTCTCCCTCTTACTCACTTGCTCCGTAGCGCTCCAAATCCGAGCTGAGTTGAGCCGAGCTTAGCCGAGTAGCCCAGAGACGAAGCATTGGTCCGAACCGAGCCGAGCGGGGCCGATGCACTGTGCACAGGAACTCTGCACCGCTGTTTGCACGCGTGAGATTTTGGGTGTTTGAGAGGCCCTGATGTAATCAAAGGTGTACCAAGTATCATCTAACGACATGCCACAAAACCAGAAAATCCTTTAGTGAATATAGTAAAAGTGAATGCCCATTCGGGCGATCGGTTTTCCTTTGTCTTTAAATAAAGGATATATTGTTGTTATTATTATTATTATTATTATTAAGATAACTTCAAGATTTCACGTTTCTAAGAATTTTTACACAAATGTTCATATATTTCTAAATATCTGAGTGTGATTTGATAGAACCTGATGATGTTATTTCAAGAACGAAACGTCATTCTATTTTAATTTAGTTGTTTCTTGTTCAGTAACCATATATTTTCTTTTTCAGATAGTTCATAAATTTATTACTCAAAATTAGTTACGGTAGACTGAAGAACGCAACAGTTAAAAAATAAAATAAGAAAACTCCTATTTTAAGAGTCGGTAATGAAAACAGAAGGCTACAGATGACACAAATCAGTGTGAACAAACACACAGAAATACTGCATAGAACTTAACTAAAAACAGATTTTGATTTTAGACCAGATTACACTGTGAGGATATGGAAAGAAAAACTAAGATGAGCACCGAGAGTGTTCCAAAGATGATAAACTATGAGTAATTTAAGGAAGGTACTAAGATGTAAGTTCACAAAATAAGCTAGTAATTGTTCCATAGATGCACTAAAAATGACATACGACATGCATGACTACAACGTAGTAAAATTTCCATTCTTATCTGCTATGTGATTCCAGAGATATTAACGGTTTTTCCCATCGTGTCAAAAGGTTGCTCTGGCGGCTTGTACCCCGTTAGCACACAAAAACCAAGTCCCCATTCTCTTTAGCCAGTAGTCAGTTTATAACATACTGTTTCATTAAAAGCTAATCTGTATCAGTTATTGTAATCAACATTTATAACTAATTTCTGTTTACCGCCGTAATTAATTAGTGTTTGTATCCGTGGCTAATTCGTGCGTTGAATATATAATTATTTTGTGAGCGCTATTGTGATAAAATTCTACGTGCCTCAATAATGAACTGCCGAGTCTCTTTGTAATACATTAGTGACTGCCTTCGTACCTACTTTCTTTCTAGCTAACTGATGTGTGTTATAACGTAATTGATTGTTTGTGTGATGAGAGAAACAACTTTCTGGGAGTCTTTTATAACTATTGTTTCATTAACTTAATGTCAATGTGAACGTCTCTCTTTGTAAACAATCGTTCATTTGTGATTCCTACGTGTGATTGTAAGTATGGCGTATTTCAAATGTATTTCTGTGCCTCTACGTAAGTACTGTCTGTATGTTTTAAAACTCATCACCGTACGAATTTGTAACTAATTTCCATGTACATTTCTAACGAAATTCTGTCAATATTTCTAACTACTTTCTCTCGTTTTTTGTAACTTATGTATGCGTTCTCAAAGCTAATTTCTTTGCGTCCATGAAGCTACTGCTTTTTTCGTGTTTTTGCAACTAAGTTTTACGCATTTGTAGCTAATATTTGTGAGCCTTGCAACTAATTTCTATGAGGCTTTGTAACTACAATCTGTGAGTATGTTTATGAAACTTTGCAACTACCTTTTCTGTGAGTTTAACTAATGTTATGTGTAGGCCTATTGGTAACTACTTTATCCGTCTGTATGCAATTAATTTGTGTGTGTCTTGGCGACTACTTTCTGGGCGTAATGTAGGGAATGCTTGAGTATTTCGTAACAAATTTGCGTGAATCTTTTAAAACTAATTTCAACGTAGCCTTTATGTATTTGTGATTAATACTTGAGCATCTTCTTAACAAAGTAAACATGGAACGCGCATATCTTTTTATTTCATTATAACCAGGTATTTGACTGATTTTGAACCAGTGTGCATCACACGATGTCGGTATGCAAAATAGTTCCAGCGATACATTTGGTGTTTACATGACAAAATAAAAAACAGGTACAGCGCCCAACAGAGCTTCACTTTCTCTGTCATCTGGCAGAGTGAAATGCAAAGTCGAAATTGACACGCAGGCAGTCTGTGGAGATGGCCTCATAGTTACGAGTTCATCCTCGTCTCCATCTCTTCGCTCCCTCTTCTACTGTTGACTTATTATTAAAAATGGCGTTATATATCCATCCCACTAACCACTTTTACGGTTTTCGGAGACGCCGAAGTGCCGGAATTTAGTCCCGCAGTAGTTCTCTTACGTGCCAGTAAATCTACAGACACCAGGCTGGTGTAATTGAGCACCTTCAAATACACTGGACCCAGCCAGGATCGAACGGGGTTAGAAGGCAAGCGCCTTAACCGTCTGAGACACTCAGCCTGTTGTTGACTTATTCACGTTATTTTTACATAAATATGTCTTGTGGCTGGGCGTCTTCAGAAAGTCTGCATCACGAAATTAGAGATATGAAATGTGTGACGCGATATTACCTAGCAAATGTGCAGGCTGTGATGTGAAGTGTTGAGGGATGGCTATGAATGAAGAACAAGTTGAGTTTCAGTTACTGAAAGATATATTTATGATAATTTCATGTTTCCAAATGGAAACTGGGCATCATTTTCTATGTATAACTTGATTCATCACTTGCTTGTTCTTTTTCGTTACTCATAATTGACTCGCAGGGCCGCTATTCTGTTTTTATGTTTGTCATTCATTCACCACTGTTCTGCATGTAGGGCAGTCAACCAGGAGGCAGATAACCTATCTGTTGTTTTACTAGCCTTTCCTTAAACGATTGCGTAGAAATTGGAAATTTATTGAACATCTCCCTTAGTAAATGATTCCTTTTCTCACCGAGCTCGATAGCTGCAGTCGCTTAAGTGCGGCCAGTATCCGGCAGCCCTGAAAATGGTTTTCCGTGGTTTCCCATTTTCACACCAGGCAAATGCTGGGGCTGTACCTTAATTAAGGCCACGACCTCTTCCTTCCCATTCCTAGCCCCTCACTGTTCCATCGTCGCCGTAAGACCTATCTGTGTCGGTGCGACGTGAAGCAACTAGCAAAAAATGATTCCTTTTCTTAAGAACGAATTCTTCTTCTATTACTACAGCTTTTCCCACATCTTCGGGGTCTTGGGTTCAACTGTGTCGCACATGTGGATTTGGCCCTGTGTTAGGGCCGGATGCCCTTCCTGACGCCAACCCCGATATGGAAGGATGTAATCCCTATTGCGTGTTTCTGTGGTGGTTGGTAGTGTAGTGTGTTGTCTGAATATGAAGATAAAAGTGTTAGGACAGACACAAGCACCCAGTTCCCGAACCAGAAGAATTAATCGAACGCGATTAAAATCCCCAACCCGGCCAGGTATCGAACCCGGAACCCTCTGAACCGAAGGCCTCAATGCTGACCATTCATCCAATGAGTCTGACCCTTTTCTTATAAACGAATACTTGCCCCTATTTGTCTTCTTCATTTCCAAATTCATCTTCTCAAATTTATTCGTTTAAAAATGTAATTCCACGCCATCTCTAACAGAGAGCTCGGAGCATATCACTTAGTCGAAGAGTTCGTCTCCTTCTCCCAAGTCTTCCCAACCGGAAATTTGCAACATTTTCGTAACGCTACTCTTTTGTCGGAAATCACCCAGCACAAATCGAGCTGCTTTTCTTTGGATTTTTTCCAGTTCTTGAATCAAGTAATCCTGGTGAGGGTCCCATACACTGGAACCATGCTCTAGTTCGGGTCTTATCAGAGACGTACATGCACTCTCTTTGCCTCCTTACCACAACTCCTAATTACCCTCCTAACCCTGTGCAGAGATCTGTATCCTTTCTTTACAACCCCATTTATGTGATTACCCCAATGAAGATCTTTCCTTGTATTTACGCCTACAGTAGGTACTTACAGCGATCCCCATAAGGAACTTTCACCCCATCAACGCAGTAATTAAAACTGAGAGGAGTTTTCTTCTTTGTGAAAATTACAACCTGACTTAACCCCGTTTATCACCATACAATTGCCTGCTGTCCACCTCAATACTGTCGAGGTGTTTTTACAGGAGCCGTGTTCGTAATATTTTCTAAACCTGTATTCATTTTTATAATATACATATCTTCCCTTTTCCTGTATCTATCCGGCTTTCTTATAATCCCACATCTCTCAAACCAAGACTCAATATCTAGAAAGATGGCGCCTCAATGAGTGTTGATACCTTTCCTTCTGACAAGCTCAGAAGCAGAAATGAACTTGTCGGGAACGCACAAGGAATGCATGCAGAAGAACTAGGATTGATGAGGAGAAAACCTGCTTCTATGAAGATGGCAACAGAATTATGAAGATGTGCAAACTGTCCTTGTTCTTCTGTGTTTTCATGTTTCTCAATATGTCCTCGATTGATCCCTCTTATAATGCTGATCTATTACTGTGTTATGTGTCCCTTTTTATGTTTCAATTTTTATTTGTCGCTTGTTTCTCCTTTTCCATTACTTCTAATGAAAGATAAATGTGAGAAGAGGGAACGACAGGGAGAGGAGCCAAGGACCAACAAGATAGTACATTACTTTCAATAATCCACAAGCAAACTGGGTTAGCTCACCTTAAACTCTGATAGCAGGTACATTAAAACAATGCTGTCAGTACAAAAAAAGTTGTAAGATTTATTAAAAAATAAATCATCCGTCCTACAGCGAGGGTGACCATGACGGTCCGAATTACATAACTTATATATATATTTAAATGGGTGAGATTTAAAGGAAAATATTCCACTCGCAGTAGTTTTCCATAAACTAAGACTGTTTTACTGCAAAACGATTACTCAGATTCTAAAAACCTACAGTTACGAATTTGTTTTTTTTTATTAGTCACCATACTGTAATATATATTACCAAGCAGTATTAATATTCTGACTCCTGTCTCAATATTTCAAGTAAATGAAATCTTTTCCTTCTTTATCTCACTGAGTTTGGAAACGCGAAGAGTCTATAAACGTCTAATCTAATTTAGAAATGTATTTCTTGAATTAATATCATTACTCTTAACAACCATCAGCACCTTTTTAAATAATTCATAACGTAAATAATATTCTGGTAGTTGGTTATACTATTTATTTCAAACAAAGAATATCTAGTAAGACGTCTGTAAAACCAGTCACTGTCATCATCGCCCGGAGAGCACTTGGTGGTGGACAAGTTAAAATGTTCTTATTTAATTGTTTGTGCTAATTAGGTATAGTGCGAAGGAAGGTTCAGATTTCCTCCTCTAAACAGTCTAAAGCTTTCAGTAAGCAGGCCGTCAATGAAGACCTTAGCTGCAACATACCCTGGTTCCTCTATTTTGAACGTCAAACGATCGTGCTTACTTATTTTGAATGATTCTTTCAAAGCCATGAGTAAACACTTAGACGTCTTCTTGAAATGAGTAGGCCACCTTTTTTTCTTTTTTTTTCTTTTTTGTAGTCCTTAATTTCTTCATTTAGTACTGTATGAACCTAGAACAAAGGGGCTAACTTTCTTTCCCTTTGTGATAATTTTTTCACATTCTCCTGGCGTTACAGAAACAAAAATGATTACACGCCGAGTTTAAGAAGGAAAATATTCTCCTCTTAACACTCCCTGTCCTTCAAGAAACATTGCCACAACACCAGGCTGAAAGTTAGTTCACCGAACGATATTTTGAGAAAGCTCACAGCCACCACCTGGGGAGCAAGCCCTCGCGTCCTGAGAACCTCCGCTCTTGCTTTGTGTGTGTCCGCTGCAAAGTATGCTTCACCTGTGTGGAGTGCATCCACTCACGCCAAGCAGGTTGACATTGCAATCAACGAGACCGTACGAATCTTGTCGAGATGTCTGAAGCTACCTCCAGTTGACAAACTCTACCCGATTGTTGGAATAGCTTTCCCCACTATCAGAAGGGCTGTTAATGCTGATGCAGAGAGAACGAAGCAGACTAATGATTCTCGCCATCCACTGCATGATCACCAGGCTGTAGTCTGTCGACTGAAGTCGAGAAAGAGTTTCATCACCAGGACTCAACCACTGGTAGGAACATCAGAGTCTAATCGCATCACCAGGTGGAAGAGCATGCTGCCGTCTAATACCCCTGCAAAGGAAGAGCTAGCTCCAGGAAATGACTTGGCCTAACCTATTTGGAGATCACTTAATCGTCTTAAGGTGGGCGTCCTCTTTGCAAGACCAACATGCAAAAATTGGGCATACTTCCTGCTGATGGAGACGCATCCTGCGAGTGTGGTATAACACAAGATCCGAAGATCTGTTCTCTACTAGAACAAACCTGCACTACACAGGACCTGATCGAGGCGAACAACAAGGCTACCTCAGTTTAATTCGATTTAGTGTTGGATTTTTCCTTTTTAATGTCATCCATTCAATTTTAATAATGAAATAGATTTTTCTGGAAAATTCATTGTAAGGAGATTACGATTTCAGATATAAATGCAACTGTATAATATGCAGAGAATATCTTATTATCTGTAATAAGTTTTTCTCTAATTCATAAAAATGAATTTTCAATTTTAAAGGATATATATATTTGGCTGATATGTAAAGCAGACATGGTGTATAAATTGCTTGTTTTTCCTGATTAACATTAACATCCTGAGCTTCTTGCAGGTCCCGCTCGAAGCGAATGATTGGATCTAACACCATCGTTTTATTCTCTTACCCATTTTTTTTATATTTCTAATAGATTTCATTTTCATTTCAGAGAGTAGGCACTTAAGTATTCAGAGTCCCTTCACAAATCATTTCCAATGTATCAGAGGTTCAGCGGAGAAACACGGACTCCTGGCAAGAGCTTCTATCAGCAAGTAGTCCCGTGAAAGGGTGTCCTGCGGTCATCTCTTTATTGTAACCTAGCAACAGTACCTGCATAACCAAGTTATTGAACTGCTTTCGGTAAGCACATCACGGAGAGGCGAAACTGCGTTCGAGAAATATACTGCCAATACATTCTCCTGTTTATCATGACTGACCTACTCAAGAACAGAACCAGTGAGGCCTACCCAGTGTTGTGAGATACGAGATACTAGAAACTCAACGGTTCATCAAGAATTATAAATAGAATTCTCATGGTAGTTAACCAAAGGTAGGTTTTAGCTAGAATAAGAACCAACACTGGGGGGCCAAGGTGAATGGGGAGGCGGGGAATTCACGACTGGTTAAAATACTAATTTTTTCCCTGGCTGATGATAGGAATACTTTTTGCGTTGCATGGAAAACACGTTCACTCTACCTTATTTTAACCTACATATTATATTTGTAATGTATCTTGTCGTTCATTAACATCCCCACTTGTGCAGTTCCAAAGTTTCGAGGTAATGAAATAATACACACGAACTGTTGTGGTAATACGAGCATGTAATATTATATCAACAAACACTTGAAAATACGTCACAAAAAAGAAATATTACATCTGATTTTATGCAGCTTTGTGACTTTGTGAACTTATTGCAAATTATTAATATCTATTCGGTAAGTCTGTACATCTTTAGTAACTGCGAAATAATTAATCCAGTGCCGTAGAATAAACAATATTATATTTCACACACATCGCAGGTTCTACTACTAGTCATGAAGCTGATGTGAAGGATTCAGAGAGAAGATTTCTCAACCTATAACTTAAACGAAGTCTTTACAGCTAGAATGAATAGAGTCTAGAAAATACGGATTAAAGTCATCGTTCAAGAAGAGGAATGCCAAACTATGACACCAAGTAGTCCGCACCTGAAACTAACATTCCATACGCATTCATGGAACTGAGCTTCACTTTCCAGAGAATAAATTGCTGGATTTTATCATAGATATTCCTTAGTAATTTAAGTTCCAAACTATTCGTTTGTCCAGTCTATTCGTTAGGATTTTTGATATAAAAAATCCACGGCTCTATCCCTTCAGACAAGTAACTCAATTTTAAAATTTCCTAGAGATATGAGCTGCGAATTTTAGGTACATAAAATATAATGAAGTAGGAGAATATATTCTTTATTTATTCATAGAAATTGCAATCCTTTTCTTAATCATTGTTATCCGGTCGATTAGATTATCAATTTGCCTTGTTCTATCACTACGAGCGCTAATCTGAGCCAATGCAGAGTTTCACTTAAGCCCTTATAACTACATTCTGCGTGCACATTTTTCAAAAATCAAAAACGCCTGAGGACATTGAACCAAAGAACACATTACAGAAAAATGATGTAAATAAGTTAATTTGGTTCCGATTTGAATAAATTTCTTTTATAAGTTGCTTTACGTCGCACCGACATAGATAGGTCTTATGGCGACGATGGGACAGGAAGGGGCTGAGACTGGGAAGGAAGCGGCCGTGGCCTTAATTAAGGTACAGCCCCAGCATTTGCCTGGCATGAAAATGGGAAACCACGGAAAACCATCTTCAGGGCTGCCGACAGTGGGGTTCGAACCTACTATCTCTCGAATACTGGATGGTGGCCGTACTTATGCGACTGCAGTTATCGAGCTCGGTTGGTTTGAATCAAAAAGAGAACGAGTAAAGAAACAAGCGCGTTTAGGCTGTTTTCTCGGTACTGCATTTAGGCCCGAAGTAATTTTCGAAATTTGATTTTTAGTCTGACAGAGCTATCCAACACTCACAATTTGAAATCTTTCCGGGCCCTTAACCCTTCAACTATCAGCACAATTGATGAAATTGCTTAATTGTACGTTTTTCGTAGTACAGTATTTAACATTAACATGGCGTCAACACATGAACCTTCTACCCGTACATCACATATTATGACCAGTTTTATATGTCTTTGACAACATAACTACTTTTACGACCAGTCCGATTGCCTCATGAGCAGATCCCAGATTTTCAAGCAGTTGTCAGGAGTAACAAGTATAGTCTAATCTGCACAACGGTTGTGCTATGAGTTTGGCATAAACATTAGGGGTTCGGCCCATCAGACCCCCCAGAATGTATGCCACTCTCACTACGTTACGTTAGAGCGGATAGTCGGCGCTTCCTAGTAACCAATTTAGTTTGCAGTCTACCCTATACAATCCGGGGGCTGCTTATGAGCCTTGGTGCAAATTTTGGTACTGTTCAGTGGAGGCGTGTAGATTTGCATAACGAACAAAATAACATTTGAATCCTCTAGATTCAAAATCTCCTAAAGACCATTTTTGAAAAATTGAGATAAGCATAGCAGTAGATTTCCAAGGATGAGTTTGATTGTTAGTGAACCCCTGAGTCTCAAAACTCGCTAAGTTACATAGAACGAGCTACTTGAAAATCACTGTTAAATTCAAAATCCTCTATATCCACCACCAGTTACTTTCAAAAGCCTGTATTTGTATCAACCAATGAGAAATTCCAGATATATTGAGGAATAAGAATGACGTCACTTGTTTAGTAATGCAGCCAACTCTTACGATTTTCTCTTAACTGCAGATTTTCCTATGCTAATGAACCGAATGAAGACAAAACAATATGATTGTCAGAGGATAATTTGAACGTATTCACAGGGATTTTGAGTAAAGTAAAAGGTTTAATCACTGGAGAAAGGACAAGTTGTCCGTTCTTTCTACCTCGGACAGGAGAATTCTAAAGCAGTATGTTGGCAATATGCGTTACTCTGATAGTAGGTGGATTCCTAATGCATTAAGGAGAAAACGATTTGTTTTCCATTTCTTTGGCATCATTTATTGAAAAATGAGGGACGAAACTTTCCTTCTTGCTAAAGCAACTCCAAAAAGAGGGCAAAAAAGGTTGCGGCAGGTGGATACTTGGAAAAGGTCTAGGGAAAAGTGAGAAAGGTGAGTAATGTTTAGCGATTGAAGTATTATTGAAGTGCATTTAGTAAAATTGTTGACTGTGCTTTAGAAGTTTGTATTCATGATTACTAGGCCAAGAATACAAAACAGTTGTATAAACTGTGATTCAGGGATCTTATAGTGTTTAACATAATTTTCGTGACAAGAGCTGAAGTAAAGCGAGTTAGTTTCAAAATGCTCCATATCCAGTAGTATTCATGAATATGAGATTCAAAACTCCCTACGTTCATATTTAACACTGATTTTACTGCATATTAATATCTCTTAATGTATTTTATATACCTTATAATTGCTTCTGGATCCTCTTTGCATGTTTAGATAACATAAATGGTTCAATATCATTTTAAGAATAACCTGTCAAAGAAAAAGTCACTTCCTGAACAATTTATGAAAGTAGATATAGAGGATTTTGAATCTAGAGGTTTCATTTCATGTTATAGATTGATTATTACCGGGGACTGAAGCCCGCCTCGTGGCCATGAACGTTAATGTGATTCTAACTGCAGATATCGTTCGATTTCACTGTAACAGTACTACAGTGCACAGTGAGCGAAGTTAAGACGACAGTGGTTTTTAATAAACGACGCTGGCAATAGTGACCACGTGAATGCGACCGTGATGTGAATATAATGGTGTGTCAGTAACAGAGACGAATACGCGTTGCTGCTGCGCAGGTGACGTCACGCGGGGAGCATTGCGAGAAACCGGCTCCACAGCCACATGGCTTGCCGCTGTTGTACTGTATGTTTTGTGTGATAAACCTGCGTTATCTATTGAAATACGTGTCATATATAATTTGAAGCTCTGTTAGTATTCTCGTTAATGTACACGGATCACACTTTTGAGAATGCCAGACTGTGCAGTAGCAGGTTGTTTAAGCTACACCAGAAAAACCAAAGGATCAGACATAAAGTATTTTTCATTCCCGAAAAATGAAGACCTTGCCAGAGTGTGGGAAAACGCATGTCGGCGCAATGACAAATTCAGTTTGAAACATGGTACGTACTTATAAAATATGATAAATTATTATTGTCGTTATTCTATTTATGCTGTATTAAATTAATACAAAAGTATCTTATTGCTTTAGGTCGAGTTTGCTCGCTTCATTTTGCTACGACGTGTTTTGAAATCTTTCTAAGACAACAACTACTAAATTATCGGAATAAAAACAGCCGTAATTTAAAACCGGATGCAGTTCCCACTGAGAATTTACCACTAGCACGAATCATATTAACTCCCAATAATGACAGGAGGGTTGAGGGGGCAAAACAGAAAAATCGACATAAGGATGTAGCTGAGCTAAGATCGCCGACTGCTGGTTTGAACAGGTGAGTGAGGAAATACGGTACAATAAATATATGCTTAAATGTAACATTCCCACTTTTTTTCAACTGAAAGAATAAATAACGTGTCTATATTGATTTTAGGGAAGATGGAACTGAAGCAAAGAAGGACTACAACGGAGAAAATGGAACTAACGAACTGGAAGGTTTGAGAAGGAAGATACTACTGTTGGAAAGAGAAAATAGTGGCTTACGGAAAAAATATGAACAGCTATTGAAGAATGTAGGAGAATTACTAGAACAACTAAAAAAGGCAAATGACATTTCTGAGAGAATAGCTTCAATATTCGGACATACCTTTTCTCCAGGGCAAATAAAAGTGTTAATGAATCGTGAAAATAAAAGTGAAAGTAAAAGAGTTCGTTGGACTTATGACGATATAGCAGCAGCGATATCATTGCGAAGTGTTAGTCCAAAGGCATACCGTTACCTAAGAGCGCATCATTGCCCGTTTCCGGCTCCTTCAACATTGCGCACATGGGCGGCATGTTTCAATGTAGAACAGGGTATACTACGCGATGTGTTTGTTTTAATGAAAACCAAGGCCCAGGAATTAAGTAGTCAGGAGCGTTTAACTGTTATGGTATTTGATTAAATGTATATATCGAATGAAATTTGCATCGATAAGAAACTGCAGCAAAGGGTAGGACCACACAAGACTTGTCAAACTGTCATAGCAAGAGGCTTAGTTAAAGTATGGAAACAACCCATCTATTACAAATTTGATCAGGTGATGACACAAGAAATTCTGCGCGAAATACTGGTAGAATTGTACAATATCGGTTTCACTGTTGTTGCCATAACTTGTGACATGGGTGGTGGGAGTATGAAACTTTATTCCGGACTAAACATTGGATACAATAAGCAGTGTTTTATACAGCATCCTAGTGAAGAGTTACTGAAAATATTTTTTATGCAAATGTGCCGCATTTACTGAAGCTTGTGCGAAATCATCTACTTGATCAAGGTTTCAATGTGAATGGTGCAGTAATAGACAGATCAGCTTTTGAAAAATTGCTGTGCGCATCAAGTAGTGAAATACTGTAACACTTGCTCACAAGGTTACTAGGTACCATTTAGACGTGTCTGGATCTCAGAGACAAAAGGTACGACCTGCTGCTCAGTTATTGTCTAGGACAGTCTCAAAAGCGATCGAATATTGTGGCAGCCACGGCTTGATGCCAGATATTAACTGGAAACAAGTAGCTCTCCTGGTACAGCTGTTCAATGACTGGTTCGATATTTTCAATTCGTGGGCAAAATTTGGAGCCCATTCGGGTGTTAATGCTTTTGGCACAGATTTGACAAACCAGACTGCTCTTTTAAGCAAGGTGACGGAACAAGTGTTAGCAATGACTGTTGGAAAGCATAAGTCTTTGTTGCCCTTCCAGAAAGGAATCCTACTTAACAATGCGTCCCTGATAGAAATGTATCGGTACTTGGTCTCTAAATACAGCCTGAATCAGGGCGTTGTTGAAAATTTGTTTTCATATATAAGAGGAATGGGAGGTCCTCATGATCACCCAAGTCCCTTGGACTTCAAACATGGATTAAGGTGGTACATTCTGGGTAAACATTCTGCTGCTGTGTTTACTCAGAATAAGAACACCGTGGACAACAACGAATCGTGTTTAATTAAACCACTACATGATTGTGACAATTTACGTATTGGTGATGGAAAAGACGACGATTATTGCTTTACACAAACCATGCTGGCTCAGCTAAGCAAAAGCTTGGATGATGAAAACGGACAGAGTTACTAAGAAGAGGAAATTAATGCTAATATTTTCGTTCAGTCTGAATATCAGAGTGTAAACGAGGTGGACATGGCATATTTTAATATGACTCCAGAACACGCAAATGTGCTTGAAGCTTTTGAAGATATGTTATCAAAAGAAACAATTACCCAGGAAGGCTAGAAATACATTGCTGGCTATATCGCTCACAAGTTTCGCAACAAATATTCCTACTTAGGCACAATTGTTCAGCAGCCAGAAGCAACAAACAAACAACCAGACTGGCTCCAATGTATGTCAAGAGGAAATTTATTGAGTCCCAGTGACGATTTACTGGAAGTTACAAATATACTGGAGAAAGAATTTAATGACCTTCACGGTAATTACCTTTGCGGGGAACCCTGTATGTTTGACAAACTGACAGAGAGAACCATGAAGCAATTACCGCCAGCAGTGAAAATTCCTCGAGAAGTGATTTTAACCTTAGCGCGCACAAGATCTTATGTTCGCTGAAAACAATTGAACAGGAAGAACATTCTCTTATATTCACGTAGAAAAACGTCCAAGAAAATGTCAAAAATTACAAACTGCTAGTGCTATAACGCTTATGTATAAGGCATTCATTACATAAATTGACAGTAGTAACGTATTTGAGGTCTCTCAATTGTAAATAAATACATTTTGAGCGATGCGCTCTCTCCACAGCGCGAGAAATGTTACCGCCTTCCCTGCTTTGCTCCCAGCGTGACGTCACTACGTTAGACGGGATGCGCAATGACACACCATTATACTCACATCACGGATGCGACATGTTTTGTTCATTCTTCGCAATGACCGCGGTTTTAAAGTTGACTGCCGTTCGTTGACAACGGGTACAGTGAAATAAAAACTTAAAGACGCTTTTAGTGTTCGGGTAGAATGCGTATATCTCCGAAAGTATTTAACTTACGACAATGTTTCATGCCTCAATTGACACATAAAAGAGGAGGATACCTGTTGCAAAGATACATGAAAATCTGAAACGCAGTTTTCATAAAATAGCGCTTCAAAGTAAGACAAAATTTGTGCTAAAAATGTGATGTCACACCTATACTCTGTTATATGATGGCGCTATGTTGACTCACGCGTTCATTTGGAGATTAGCTGTCGTTTGAATACATCGTGGTCAGTTGTAGAGAATGACAAATTTTCACTCGTAATATTTAGAGCCCGAATTTTTATGCATTAATAGATTAGAATGCAAAGTTTCTGAAGCGAGCAGCAGGTATAGTCTACCTTCACAAAGATTATGCTATGAGGTTTGCATAAACATTAGGGGTACGGCCCATCAGATCTCCTGTAATTTATGTTACTCGTGCTACATTGGGGAAGAGCGGGTGGCCGACACTTCCTATTAACCAAATTTAGTTTGCAATCTAACCTGTTACGGCATAAAAATCCGGGCTTTGGTAATATTCCTCCCGAACTCTTAAATTATGTCTCCTATTTCTCATTTCACAACGAGTTATTGCCCACATTCCAAGTGTACCACGTTCTAATGAATAAAATTTATAATCCACATAATATTTGTCCTTTATTTTTCATAAGTAAATCTACGGAGCCCTCAAAACGCTGCGGCCTATACAACAGTGATAGCCTACCGTCAATTTTTTTAAAGAATCATATCTGAGGGTATGCAAACAATAAATGTAATTTTATTATTTAGCGTATGATGAATACATAATTATATACAATATGTACAATTACCATCTCATGTTCATAACTGAAGTTCAATGTTGCTCATGCCCGTAAGTTTCACCTTAAATTACCCTACACATGTCCCCCGGATGGTGCTAAGTGAGCAACATCAGAATAAGATGAGATCGAACTGTCGGATACGACCTCCCGGTCAAGGAAAACGGAGAAGAACCACACCTAGAGGACCTTCTCAGGGCCCTCAAGTTCGTAACATTGGCCCTTCAATGAAAATGTGCCAGCTTAACATCGAGGGCATAAGCAGAGCAAAGTGTGAACACCTAGCAAAGATTCTCAAAGAACACCAGACTCATATCATCCTGCTTCAAGAAACCCACACGGAAAATGTTCTCCAACTGCAATCCAGAGGGAGAATTCCAGGATTTAAATTAGCCTCCGCAGTTAATCATGCAAAGTACGGGATTGCCACCTATGTGAGGAGTGATATCACCCACTAGCAAGTCTTGCCATCATCCTCAGATAATAAATGTAATAACCCAGTTTTGCTAATTCTCCCTCCAAAAATATTTATTTATCCGTTGTACCTACACATGCTCACTCATATTTTAAGAAATTGTCCCTTCATGAATTCACAGCTTCTACTATCTCCTTAAAAGCACTCTTTGAAGTCTTTGCACACTATTGTGTAACATTTTATTCGGAGTTCCTTCATGAATTCTTCATTCTCCGATGTTTCAAATTGTTGTAATCTGTCCATCCAAGCAGTGCATTACATTATTCAAGCATCCACATTTTATAAATCATTCTAACCAATTTTCATACATCGGCCTCCTAATCGTGTTCGATACATCACCCTTTCATTCAAAATTTCCCACGCCAGCACGCGATGGGCATCGGCGCTGTCTGGCGGCCAGCGGAACACCACAAACCGCTGTTGCCCAATGAATAAATTCCGATGGAAATGGACAGAAAAGGACTTCACTACGTGATGTACTTAAGTGAGCAAGTCCTCGTAATTCAAGACATGCTGACGATGTAACATTGCCGCTTGCCAACCGTCATGTACCACTGATGTGGCAAAGAGATGCCGACACTCTGTGTTCCAGGTATTGCCAGACAAATTAGCTAGGCAGAATTCTTTGGTATGCAATCTCCTCCAGCGACATTTCTGGGTGGCGAACTTCGCCCTCCGGATCATCCACTGCATATACGAATGACTAGTGTTTAATACTCGAAACTACCAGCCAAAGCGATCAAAATGCAAGAAACTAACCATCTTATTATCTTCTACTATTTCTTCCACTTCTTGTCGTTTTGGCCAGCTATGAACCAGTGAATCCAACTGCTTCCTTCCACGAGCTTTAACACTTTTGCCAGTAAAGCCTTGTTCGTTCCGGATGTTGTTGCTTTCTTGAAAATGAAATTATCGAGATTTCAAAATAATATTTTACAAGATTGTGTTTTTCCTTTGTCTCGGATAACGCTCACTTCCGTCTTCACCACAGAATTTATTATCGCGGTTCACCAAAACTAAGTTTTCGTTTTAAACTGAGTTTGAACCGCAAATTTTTCATACTGAAGCACGAAAAACAAAATACTATGTGCTGCCGCCACTATCGAAATATAAACAAGTTTTTGATTCTATTGAGCAGATACGAAGAGAGAAGCCTAATATGAATTTCTAAGAGAGTGAAATGTTACTGAATTTGGTGGCAGAAAGCATTAACAACATAACATAGCCTACACATTGTATATTTCACTCGAAATATAAGGCAGTATTCCTTAATTCTACATTAAAAAGTCACCCAGTCGTGTACCGTACAAGATACAAGCTATGATCGAGAATTCGTCTTAGGCCTAGCTGTGTGTTGGGAATTCCAGGTTATGTTCGATCATGCATAACACTGACAGTGTGGAAGCTTTAGATGACCTAAACTGTGTCTGAAAAATCAGTGCCGTCGTAGTCCTCGAAATATGACGCTCGTTCTTTTATCCACCTAGGATGTTTATTAATTGAATAATCTTGATCCTATCACTCGTCGCTGCGATTTTCCTTTAGCAATTAGCAAAGCCCGGATTTTCATGCCGTAAGAGGTTAGATTGAAAACTAAATCTGGTTAATAGGAAGTGTCGGCCACCCGCTCTTCCATAATGTAGCAATAGTAACATAAATTATAGGAGTTCTAATGGTCCGTACTCTTAATGTATATGCAAACCCCATAGCATAATCGTTGTGAAGGTAGAATATACTTGCTGCTTGCCTCAGAAACTTTGCATTCTAACCTAGTAATGCACAAAAATCCCGGCTCTAGCAAATAGATATTCCAGCCTTTTACCAGCAGCCATCTTGGAAGCCTATTATCCTAGATTTCCCATTTTACCGGCCAACCAATCTCCGGCAAAATTTTAAACCGAGATAAGGTTGTTGGTGAATACAAATTTAACTCTTATCTCGGTTTATGTAGCATCAAACTTAAGATAAAAGATTTTACTGGCGTTTGCTGAATACGGGCCTACCTGAGAGTGAAAATACAGTGGAAACCTTTTTATGCGACACCGCTTTTAACGTCGTATTTGATATAACGGTGCAAACTAACGGTCGCATTTAAATTATATTTAAACACTGTATTTAAAATACCGCTTAGTACGACATCGCTTATTAGGACATATCGTACTAAACGACGCATTTTTTCCACATTTTCCGAAAAATGTTTCGACAATAACGCCCAATATTGATTTTTGTTTGTTACGCATTTGGGGATTGCCAACAATAATGCGAAGCTTATTTTCAAACTCTTGTTTTCAGTTGATTGTACATTTCAAATCAGTCTGTCAGTTAAACAGTCAAGGCAAGCATCGCTGTGGATATGTCACAAAAGAAAGGGAAATATTGAAGATATTATGTCACAAATAAAATGGGAAAACAAATATCAGAGTCGCGAAATAATTGTGTGTATCACAGTCAAAGATTTCTAAAATTTGTAACGACAGAAAGAACATTTAATTTATTAGCCACGACCGTGTGCGACATTATTGCTACTTCTTTCCTCAATATTTTATATTTTTGTGACATATTATTGCTGTAAGTACCGTTTGAACAGTAGAAGAAAAATTTCTCTTAGTCCCACTCCACAAATATTGTACTTCAGATATAGTAGTTACTTCACTTACGTTGTTTGAAGTTTCAACTTGACTCTGTTAATTAATCACGTAAGTGTGCACCTTAAAATTCAGAAATATGACATCTTTAACAAAAACAAAAAACTGCTTTACGACTATAATATATCAATCAATCAATCAATCAATACTGATCTGCATTTAGGGCAGTCGCCCAGGTGGCAGATTCCCTATCTGTTGTTTTCCTAGCCTTTTCTTAAATGATTTGAAAGAAATTGGAAATTTATTGAACATCTCCCTTGGTAAATTATTCCAATCCCTAAATCCCCTTCCTATAAATTAATATTTGCCCCAGTTTGTCCTCTTGAATTCCAACTTTATCTTCATATTGTGATCTTTCCTACTTTTACAAACGCCATTCAAACTTATTCGTCTACTAATGTCATTCCACGCCATCTCACCGCTGACAGCTCGGAACATACCACTTAGTCGAGCAGCTCTCCTTCTTTCTCTCAATCCTTCCCAGCCCAAACTTTGCAACATTTTTGTTATTGGAATTGGCGATCACTTCGGAGTCGTTCTAACCAGTCTCGACTTTACTTCGAAAGTAGCAATTTTTTGTGTCCAATAAACGAGCAAGTACACGTGACAAACCAACATGTTCTGAAAATTTTGAATGATGTTAAAATAAGGTACCATTAGCATTGACTGCGATGATAATGAAATAGTGCTTTGTCCTGTTGAATGTCTTAACATTTTCAGCTCCATGTGTATCAAAAGCACATTTCCTCCCAGCCCAAGATGTTTTAATTAGCAAGTACTCCGCCCATGTGCATCACATTGACACACAAGACATAGCCTTGTTCTTCAAATTGTGACGCTTTCAGACTCACACGTACATTGAAGCTGTGGGGCCACAGGGCAGTTAGGGGTCCTATATTTCTCGGATGTTGGCAGCACTGATTAGTTTTATCATTTGTTCTCGTCTGCCACTGTTGCCTTCAAATTAATAATATTATTTTCTTCCGATGCTTGTGTATTGTTGCACAAACATGGATTCTGATGAGATAAGAGAAGAAACTGGAAAGTATTCAGATGGCAGTGGTAGTGCTCTTAGTATGAAAGACTCAGAAGATCCGACAGTGCTCTTGTCAAATCTTGATTGCGACAGTAGTGATAGTAATAAAACTATATCCAAATTTGTATGGAAGAGTTATAACTGACAAAAAATAATTTTTGAAACTTTCTTCGTGTATCAAAATAACGCACACGAAAAGTTTGTATCACATTGATACATATGGGCTGCCAAGAAAAAAAAAATAAACACACAAATCTTATCCATGGCCCACGTCTTATTGACGCACACCTTATAGATGTGAGTTGAAAATGGGAAAATGTTTTTTTATTTATTTTAAAACATCCATACGCCATCGGAAAATCTATTTCATGCAATAGATAGCCTTAGTCTGTGGATTAAATTTTACAACTCTTAGGCTGGGAATAACGGTGTATCAAGGACTAAAAGTGTTAACTCACTCTATCTTTCAGGCACAAGTTAAACGAACAAGTTGTATGCTTCGTAATTTTTCTTAACAAACTAAATACTAAATATGATTAGTGCAATGTGATAGACTGTGCTGAAGCTATACTAGACTTAACTAAATTTGGCGTCTGACAGGTAAGGTTGGAGGGAGGAGCATTGCACGTGCCATTTCACGGTGTTGCCATATTCCAGCATTCTTTTCTACATGCTCTTATCCCTCTCTTCCGGCTCACTTGTTCCCTCCTTCATTCTGACCGCTGTGATCTGTTGTAGACTACCTGGCCAGGCGGTGTCGTCCCATTTGCGATCACTCTTATACAAACAATCAGGTTCTTATCAGTGACAGTGACAGGTTTGGCAACTCCCAGCAAGACGAGCTGCCCTGAAGTTTTATCTCCATGGCAACCGCAGTCGCCCCACCCTCGTTTCCATGGCAACCAAACAGCCACTCCCTTTATCCCGCCTAGGCAGGCAGTAAACGGACCTCCCTCTAAGAAATGTCACACACCAACTCTTATTATTAGCAGTATAGACAGAAATATCGTTTATGCAGAATTTCAGACAATCGCAGCTTCAGGAAGAATATAATATCTCTTACCTGTTAATCCTGACATAGCATTAGTTCTTAAGCGGAAGCAATAGCCTATACATTTAGCCTTCTCTGTCGCAGACAAGTAGACGCAGGTATAAATCTTACGTACAGTTTAGATAAATCCCTCCACTCTGGTGTTTAGCAGCGGACTACTGCACTCACAAAGTTCGCAAATCCGTAGGCGTCACAGAACAACTCATGTCAACAATAACACACTCAGTACGATTCATAAGGAAATTGTATAATGCCTGTTCCAATTCTATACAAATAATATGTATGGGATGTAACATGGGAAGTGTAACCTTTACTCATAAGGTACATAAATACGTTCGTTTCAAATTTCCAGTTTTTTAAGAGAGAAAATCCATTTGTATATCTCCCCCTTATTGTAGGAAAACCACAAAGGTTCAATATACTAGCTGATCCGCAAGGAAAACAAAAATACATTTACTTAATTTTAATTGGATTTTTTTAATTTTGCAGTATTTATTCATCTTCGGACAACTACACCGCCCTGATGGATTCTATTTATTCAGATTATTTTTAAGTTACACAGATGATTTTTGGAGTGAATCTCTCAAGATCACAATTGACATTTCATGTCGAACTTTAGCTGGGAGTCGAAACATTTTGAAAATATTCAGAGAGAAATTTGTGACTGCTCCGTGCGCATCAACCAACATATACCAGTAACTTGCCAGTTCTTAATTTTATACTTGTGTCTCAAGTCACGAAAGCAAGGCTCATAGTGGCTTTCCTTTTCTGTATCAACCTCTTTGGACTGCTCTTCGTGTCGCTCAAATCTCCCTGTTGGATCAATAATGACTCCTATGTCGGGTTTCCCATCAATGCCTACAATGTTTAATGGGGCCTTCAGCGTTACTTCTTCATAAACTTCAGATGTGGAAAACAGGCTTGCAAACTAGAATTATATGAGTGCGTCTAACTGAACAACAAAATGAGAGTTATTTATATGATTCTGGTTCAATTCCTTCTGTTAAAGTGATACATTCTTCAGTCCTTGTTTATCAATTTATGATACCTGACCACGGAAACAATTGCTTTGAACATATATATATATATATATATATATAATGAGAGTTTTGTCTGTACACTGCTCACTATTTAAAAAAGAGTAGCCGGGCTGAGTGGCTCAGACGGTTAAGGCGCTGGCCTTCTAAACCCAACTTGGCAGGTTTGATCCTGGCTCAGTCCGGTGGTATTTGAAGGTGCTCAAATACGACAGCCCCGTGTCGGTAGATTTACTGGCACGTAAAACAACTCCTGCGAGACTAAATTCCGGCACCTCGGCGTCTCCGAAGACCTTAAAAAGCAGTTAGTGGGACGTAAAGCAAATAATATTATTATTATTATTATTATTATTATTATTATTATTATTATTATTATTATTATTATTAAAAAGAGTAGTATATCTGTATCAATCGCGTCCGCGGTGAAAAGGAAGTGCACATTTTAAGTTCCCGTCATGGCTGTCTGTCTATCTGTACCAGCATGACGAGAAAATGCCGAAGAAAATGTAAAGAAAATCGGTATGTAATGTGGGGGAATGATGTATAACAATCTAGGCTAAAACTATTTTGTCCACGGTGAGTGAAATGGTAGTTTAGGGTATGGCCTAAAATGGAACATCCATTTATGCTATTAATGATCCTATGATAAAGACTACATAACTAAAAATATACAACTAAATTTCCGAACCTTTGTGTCTTGTACATTTTTACCGTACCGGCTATGACAACACATATATTCGTGAATTTCGATTTTTGTTGCTATGTTCATAACAACGCCGAATCACGAGAATATGGAAGAACAGAATTTAATAAAAATCGGTATGTAAAGTCTGGGAATAAGGTGCTACAGTCTAGGATATAAATATATTTTATTCATGCTCCATAAAATGGTAGTTTACGGGAAGATACCTAAAACTTAATTTTGTAAATACCTATGTTATTGGTCTTATCGAAAAGTACTCAGTTCAAAGAAATTAGGGGAACATGTTTCTGAACGTATGCCATGCTCCACAAAGCAATACCTCACACCCAGTTATATTACCAACTAAACCTTTATTCTTTACCGTTGAAGTATACAAAAGAACATCGGTGGATTCGCGTTCATTTTCAGAACACAAACGGTAATGTCCAAATAGCGTCGAAAACAAAGTGATAACAGTCCTCCAGGGTGGATTTTTATCACAGTTGGAGAGCTTCAATATGGTGTATGTCCTCCACGAGCACTTATCACACCTTGGCACCTACGTGGCATGCTCCACATAAGTCGACGGAGATCACGTTGCGGTATCAGGTCCCATTCTTCAATGGGAGACTGTTCGAGGTCTTGGAGAGTCTGTGGTGGAACACGGCGCCCACGAACACTTCTCTCAAGCCCATCCCCCACATGCACGATGGGATTAAGGTCGGGACTCACTGCTGGCCATTTCATCTCTTGAATGTCCAGTTCTCGCAAGACAGCTCTGGTGATGCGCGCTACATGAGCCCTGGCATTCTCGCGCACGAGTACGAGTTTAGGGCCAAGACCGTATGCAGCAGCCAACACATGCTGTAGCAGTATCTGGGAGCGGTAAGATTACTATGGACGACGACAAGATCCGTACGGCCATCAATACTGATGTCACCCCACACCATCACAGAACCTTGTCAAAATCGGTCGCCTTCCTGGACAACATTTGGCATGCACTTCTCACCACGGCGACTCCATTCACATTGACGTCCATCATGCTGTGTCAGGGGAAAACTGCACTCTTCTGTGAACAACACAGGTCTCCATTGGCGAAGTTGCCAATTGACGTGGATACGGGCAAACGGAAGGCGAGCTGCGCGATGTTGCTACATTAAACGGAGCACTCGAACAGGATGTCTGGGTCGTAAGGACACTTCTCTTAACCTGTTCCTTAGGCCGGCCGCAAAACGAGACGCAGGTCCGTGAGGTGACGCAGGTTGACTCACGTCGAATCCTTCACGGCAGAGTTATTTTATTTATATTTATATCGTGTCAGAAGCATACATAAGTTTAAAATTAAAGATAAGGAAGAACATAAGACATAATATAAATACTCCAATGGCGAAGAGCCACATTAAACTATGTGAACCCAAAACCTTGCAACATCAAGTGCATTTGGCTTCGCTTTAATCAGGTCTTCTGTTGTGCAGCTGAATGGGCATGAACTGCATTGCAGCAAATGGGCTGTGGTCTGCTCTTCTCCACATACACACAAGGTACCGTCCACTTCGAAACCCCATTTCTTCTGGTTTACCCTGCACCGCGTAACACCAGAGCGCAGTCTGTTCAGTGCTCTCCAATTCACCCAATCTGTGACATGGCCAGGAGGGAGTTCCTCTTTTGGGGTCATCCATTGACTGATCCTCGTATGTTGACTCCTGACGCGCCATTCTTGAATTCTTGCTTGCTGCGCTGTTCCTGGAAGTGTTTCGGCAGAGTGAGTCACGGCGACAATCGTTGCAAGTTGGATCGCAGTTTCAGCACGCAGTTTATGACCTATCTGTGTCGGTGCGACGCAAGGCAACTTGTAAAAAGAAAAAAAAATACTCATAATTACTTCCTTCCCTCATACCCCCTCGTCGTGACTTCGTCACATTATTTGTTACTTATCTTTCTCACTAAAACGCACTTTTTGTGTATGGAAATAAGTTGTTTTCAATTTGTATATCTCAGTCTAGCCATTACAAATAATTTGTATTTGTCACATGAGTTTATTTTCGGAATTTCTCATTTCAAAACAATTATTTTTGCATTCATCAATAGATAAAACATTTAACTGCAATAAATTGGTATTCTGTTGCTTTATATTGTACATTAATTCTTCCTCAAAACACAGTATATAGTTTATGGTAGTTTAGAAAAAAAAATACATTTAATGTGATATTTAAAAAAGAATTCCTGAGTCAGAAAAATGGTTTATCAACAATATGAACAACCAAAATCACCATGAGTCTTTCAGGAAACTGCGGAAGAGAGACTGCGGTACGCAGGGTCACCACGCGCAGCAACTGCGTCACGTCACCGTGCGCCGTAACAAGCGCGGGTCCAGTCAGTTCTGTGGTTCGCAGAAACTCACCGTGAGTCATCCTGCGTCACCTCACGGACCTGCGTCTCATTTTGAGGCCGGCCTTACTGTCTGGTCAGACACCGTGACTCCAGTGACCCTCATGAGGTCTTGTTGCAGTTCTCTGGCAGTTGCTGAACGACGCCGCAACGCACGCATGGTCAGATATCCGAGCTGTCAGTGGAATGACATTAGTAGATGAACAAGCTTATGGAGCTTTTAAAAGTACGAAAGATTTAATTATGAAGATAAAGTTGGAATTGAAGAGGACAAATTTGGGCAAATATTCATTTTAGGGCAAGGAGTAGGGGATTGGAATAAATTATCAAGGGAAATGTTCGATAAATTTTCAAAATCTTTGAAAGCGTTTAAGAAAATGATAGGGAATCAGCCCCCTGGGCGAGAGCCCTATATGCAGATCATTGATTGATTGATTAAGAAATTTAAGTTTAAATGTAACCTGGGCCTAAACGCCAATTTCATATATTTTTAATGTAACCTGAAAAAAGGCGAAGAAAATGGTCGGTTCAATGAGATCCGACACCCTCAACTCAGCATGGCAATGAATTTGTTTAAAAACGTATGTTGACTCTATTATAAGGAAGTGACAAACCTAATTAGTCCAGATTGACTATTAAGTGGTTCTCTCACTTCCTGTATTGCACTGAGTCATAAGATTTGTGAAGTCTACACATTCTAAATGAAGTCGTTGTTTTACTAACAAGCTGGCACCTCAACTCTTGCTCTGGGAGGCGCGGGGGGGGGGGGAAGGGCAAGAAACACGCTGTTCCCCACTTCACGACGTAAGGCGGTGGTCAACAAGTACAGTATATAAGGTGAGAGTGGGCCAGCAGTGGACACAGCTACATCACTGCACAGCCATGGCTCTCCTCAAGGTAACTATAACACACAGCAGGTCTACGAAAAACATATTTGAAAATATCCAAACAAATTTAAACCAGGAAAATATTTTGTAGACATTTTAAAGCAATATTTATTGGAGTAAAATAAATTAATCCTTAAAATTCATTTTCAAACTTTCGATAAGTTCAAATTTAATCAACGAAAGGAGCATTCCAAATATATAACACATATTTAAGAGGGCAAAGGCAAGAACCGTGAGGAACGATTGTCTGAAGACTGATAGGAAATTCATGAAATCATGAAATTCCTCAAAGTTTAATGCCACATAGCTTGATTTTATTTTTAAATTCGGATAGTCTTTACATTAATTAACGATTTAGTAGGTTCACTATTTTAATTAATTACTCATTATTTAAATATCACCACTTAAGTAAAATGAAATTTATCAGAAATTAAATTCAAATCGTTCAATAATAACTTCATCCTTAACATGAATTAACCAAAAGAAAATAGTTTCTGGACAGCGTGAAATAAATTTACAAACATATTCGACGTACGAGTAAAATTGCTGGGGAAAAAATTTAGACGATAAATCTCAAGCTTGTGGGTTCGATCCAGGCTCAGCCCGGCAGTATTTGAAGGTGTGCAAAGAAGCAGCCTGGTGTGTCGATTAATTGATCTTCGACGTAAAATAACACCTGACGGACAAACCTTCGGTGCCTCGGCGTCTCCGAAAAACACAAAAGTAGTTAGAGGAACGAAAAACCACTAGCATCACTATTGATATGAAATAGAAAGAACTGTCTCACAAAAATATGATGTATAGTGAAGGGGGTAGAGAGAGGAACCCTGAGGAACACCTGATCACAAAGGTACATCATAAAATTACATAGCAGAGCAGCACATAAATATTCAGATATCTTATTTTATTTGTAAATTCATTTATTTTATGTGAATGAATATTTAGTTAGGTTCACGGTTTTAATTAAATTACTGACATTCCACGAGTGTAATTACGTCAAAACTGAAAGGATAACAAGGTAAATAGTTGAAAACCATGCAGTGATACTGAAGTTCATTGCTTCAAGGGGAAACAGGAGATTATTCTTCCTATATACTAGGTCTATTAAGTTAAGAGGGAGGTTTGGAGAAATGAAGGGGAGAAATAATTAAAAGATTGAAAATGAATGACTCAGTACGCCACGAAAGCCTAGTGACGTCACCGAAAGAAGGCAACGAAAACAGATGAAGGTAATCCTCACAGGAAAGATAAAAGCAAAGAGAGGCACAAGTGGAAATATGCCAGAACTAGGAAGGTGCCATGTGTTTTCCCCTAGACAGTGAAGAATTGGGGTACAAATAAAAGCGGGGTGATACAAATTATTACTAACATTCACTCTTCAATTTTGGAGTTCAGAGACCAGTAGATACTGTCGATCAGACGTCACGAGAATGAAGGAGTAAAGTAAAAAATTAAGTGGAGAAATATCTGCTTGTTTAAAGGGGCCTAACATGTAGGTCAAAGCAAAGCAAAGTCACTTCCGTACAGCCCATGAAGGCCCTTGGAGGAGTGGAAGGTAAAGGCTTCCACCATTGTTAACCTCGGCACGTGATGGAGTAGAGTGGTTAGCTCTACGCCCGGCCGCCTTTGCCCCCAGGAATTAACCTGGTACTCATTTTTGGTGTAGGCTGAGTGAACCTCAGGGCCATATGCACCTCCGGAAGTGGAAATCTCGTTTCTTAAATTTTACGACTTCCTGACGGGGATTCGAACCCACGTCCTTCCGGGCGAACCGAGCATGCCTTTACCGCCTCGGCCAGGCAGCTCCTTAACATGTAGGTCAAAACCGAAAAATCTCTCTCGGTTGCGAGATTAGGCCTAATGATCGTTCACCAGTTGTACGCTGTTTACATCAACTCAAGGTGGTGCAAGGACCTGCTTTTTATTTACAACTTGTTTCACGTCGCACCGAAATAGATTGGTCTCTAGGCGACGATGGGATACGGAAGGGCTAGGAGTGCGAAGGAGACGACCATAGCCTTAATTACAGTCCCAAAAAGTGTGAAAATGGGAAACCACGGAAAACCATTTCCCAGGGCTGCCAACATGGGGGGTTCGAACACACTCTCTCGCGAATTCAAGCTACGTGACCTAAACCGCTCAGCCACTGGCTCGGTGTAGGGACGAGAATCGAAACATTGGTCTGTTAGGTTCGGTAACTACATCAAATAGTGTATAACACACGAAGCTGACTTAACTGATTCTCTTCTTTATTCAAATTTGTGATGCAATTTAAATAAAAATAAATGGTAAACCCCTCCATGGCACTACAGCCCTTGAAGGGACTTGGCCTACCAAGCGACCGGTGGTCAGTCCGAAGGCCTGCAGATTACCAGGTGTCGTGTGGTCAGCACGACGAATCCTCTCGGCCGTTATTCTTGGCTTTCTAGACCGGGGCCGCTATCTCACCGTCAGATAGCTCCTCAATTCTAATCACGTAGGCTGAGTGGACCTCGAACCAGCCCTCAGGTCCAGGTATAAATTCCTGACCTCGCCGGGAATCGAACCCGGGGCCTGCGGGTAAGAGGCAGGCACGCTACACCTACACCACGGGGCCGGCAAAATAAATGGTAAAGTGCTACTAATCTTCTTCCAATGTACAAATGTGTATTGTACGTTATACTTTAAAGAATGAGAATTAGCTTTATGTATTATCCTTCGTTTTGCATAAAGATGAAAGTGCATCAGTCAAGAAAACAACTGATGTTATTGTACATACAGAATTCCTTAAATATGTAGCCGCCTCCAGGGAACAGTTTGGGTCTACACTTAGTTTCCCACTGATTACAAAACCCAGTTCAGTCAGACTAATGACCATTCATATTGTACCTGAAGTAAATGAATACAGTATGTTTTAAAATGCTAGTACTTAAATAGCTGTTTTGTGTGTGTGTTTTCAGGTCCTGTCCCTCGCTGCTCTCGTAGCCGTCGCTAAGGCCGGCATCCTCGGCGCCCCCGCCGTCTACGCTCCCGGTGCTCCTCTGGCCGCCCGTGCCTACGCCGCTCCCGCCTATGCTGCTGCCCCCGCCGTTGCAAAGGTCGCCGTCGACACCGACTACGACCCCAACCCAAGCTACAGCTACTCCTACGATGTCCAGGACGCTCTGACCGGAGACTCCAAGGGACAGCAGGAGAGCCGTCAAGGAGATGCTGTACAGGGTAGCTACAGCCTGGTCGAGCCTGACGGCACCACCCGTACCGTAGAGTACACCGCTGACCCAATCAACGGATTCAACGCCGTCGTACACAGAGGACCCGCTGCCGTCGCTAAGGTCGCCGCTCCTGTTGCCTACGCCGCCCCCGCCGCCTACGCTGCCCCCGCTCTGGGATACGGCAAGGCCATCCTTGGTTAAACTCGACAGTACATCTCGCGCAGATCATCCCTCGCATGCATATTGTACAAATATATCATCCACCACGTTATACACTCATTAATAAATAAACCAATCTATTATAACCTGCAGCATTTCATGAATTCACAATTCCTAATCCCGTATCTTCCTTTTTCAAATATCCCGCTGATATCTGGAATAAAACTACTTATTAGAGCCCAGATTTCTAGGCTGTAATAGGTTAGTATGCGAACTAATTTGGTTATTAGGAAGTGTCATCCAGCGTGCTCTTCTGTAATGTAGCAAGAGTAACAAATCTTAGGGGTTCTGATTGGCAGTACCCCTTATGTTTATGCAAATCTCAGCGTGCTCTTCTGTAATGTAGCAAGAGTAACAAATCTTAGGGGTTCTGATTGGCAGTACCCCTTATGTTTATGCAAATCTCATAGCCTAACAGTTGTGCAGTTTAGAGTATACGTGTTACTTCAGCAAGTTGCATGTAGGGAGAGTAACAAATTCTAGGGTTTCTGAGTGGCCGTAACTACGGTGACGAACTATTGAAGGAAGGAATCAGGGACACGGCAGAAAGAAAAGAGGTATGGGCGGACACTCAATAATTTTGGGGAAAAGCTACACTTATAACTGTAATTTTAAAACGTCTTCGAAAGCATTTGTGTTTCCAGATTCCCCCTTTTTTGACCAAATTACCAAACGTCTTGTGAACGTTACTTCGATCAAGATATTAGTATGGCTTGTTGGTTTCCCATTCTGCATTATATGCATATATGCGTTAATTTTTTTTTCCTTCTGTCTTCTGATGGCTTCCTTTTTGTGACGAATTAGAAGTACAGTCATCACTAGAGTCCGGATTATTAGGTACTGATAGGTTAGAATGCAAACATGCTTTAGCCAGTAACAAGTATACCCTACACTGTACAACGGTTATGCTATGAGATTTGAATAGATATTAGGAGTACAGCCAATAGAACTCCTTGAATTTATGCTACTCTTCCTACATTATGGTACAACGGGTTGCATGACACTTCGTACAAACCAAATTATATTGCATTCTAACCTATTACCACCTAAAAATCCGAGGTCTAGTCATCACTAACCGAGTCACAAAATCATAAAGAGAAATCCACAGTTCTAGCCCTTCAGGCAAGAAACTCAATGTTGAAAACATCCTAGAGATATGAGCTACGAAGTTTAGGTAAATAAAATATAATAAAATATGAGAATATATTCTTTATTCCTAAAAATTAAAATCCTTTTCTTATTCATCTCTATTCTGGTCGATTAGATTAGCAGTTTGACATTTATTTACCAATACGAGCGCTAATGTGAGTCAATGCAGAGTTTCACTTAAACTCTTACTACATTCGGTGTGGACAATTTTTTTTAGAGAAATCAAAAAACGACTCAGTGTACTGAGCCAAGGAACACATTGCAGAAGGAATTATTTAAATGAGTTAATTTGGCTACGATTTGAATAAAAAAGAAGCGAGTAAAGAAACAAACGATTTTAGGTCGTTCTTCCGGAACTGCATTTATGCCGGAGGTGATTTCCAAAAGTCACCACCCAGCTACTTGTATTTCAAAACGATGGTGAATAATTGTTCATTAGTCATAAATGTCTTGTAAGCTTACACTCAATATTTTAGAAGTCAATCAAAAAACACATACCTTGGCCATGAAGGGCAGTTCTCCTCGTATCGACATGATGGCTTTGAGGGAATACGGCTCTAAAGGCTTCATGATAGATCCAATTTTTCGGTTCGTACACCACAAACGCCAACCAAGAGAGGTAACCGAGAGAAACACGAGGTTTACGGACCCAGAATAAAACCAAATACCATCTTCAAGAGATTGAAGTAATCGGACTAAAGGTCGGAGCTCACTACTCCATACTTCAAGAATTCGTCGACACATGGAAGCGTTTCCAGCTACCAGTGAACTATATGATAGCTCTCCGAGCTTCCATTAGGGTCCTGAGGTACCACATATTCAGTGCATAATGTCGTTACTGGCAAAAACTTCAGAAATTACGCATGCATGTGTTTTATTCCTTTGTAACGTATCCATCAGATTTGATCAGTTTTGCCTTGCCTTTCCTAAGAGTCTGTTAACACAGGAGGTTTCTTTTTATAAATTAATAATAAAGCTGTATATATCATTAAATATTTCTTTATCTATAGGAAACCCTACTAGTTTTGCTTTCTGTATTGGTTTTAGGTACCAACCAAACAGCCAGCTACAAATACATTAGAATACAAAATATAAGCAGTAAATATACACTTAGAATACATACAGGTATGAATCTTCTATAATATTGTACTTGGATTTCGTAGTTTTAATAGTTCTGAGTCCTTACAGAAAAAACACACACAGAAAAAAGAAGAAATGTAAACATTGCAACTGTAGTATGTTAAGTTACGAGGGGAAATCAATAAGTATCTGCAATATTGCTCTAATTATATTTAGGTTAGCTCTATGGCGTTGTGTGCTCACCAGCCGCTAGACGACACCGTTGTCTACGTCTGTGGTAGGTTTCAGCATTATCAGATCAGTACACCTTGCGCTGTTGCGACATAAAAATGGCCACGCCACTTTGTGTTTGCACCAAGAAAGGATAGCGTTCCGTAATCCGTTTTTTTTTTTTTTTTTTTTTTTTTTTTTTTTTGTGGTCAGAGGGTGTACCAGGAGCGGAAATTCATAGAAGACTTTCAGCACAATATGGGGACAATGTTTTGCCACAGCGAATGCTTCCATTTCATGCTCTGACGTTCGCTCTTTGGTTCGAAGTGGTGAACCCAAGTTTCATCTCCAGTGATGATCCATTTAATCTTCGTTAGCATAACGCTCCAGTAGGTGCTTAATAATTAATTTCCTGTGACTATTTCTAGCCGAGGGCAGCCCTTGTAAGGCAGACCCTCTTATGAGGATGGGCAGCATCTGCCATGTGTAGGAAAATGTGTTATTGTGGTGGAGTATAATGTTATATGTGGTGTGTGAAATGCAGGAATGTTGGGGACAGCACAAACACCCAGTCACTGAGTCAAGGGAATTAACCATTTAAGGTTAAAATCTCCAACCCAGCCGGGAATCGAACCCGGGACCCTCTGGACCCAAGGCCAGCACGCTAACCATTTAGCCATGGAGCCCGACGAGTAGGAGCTGACAGATTTCCACACTACTGCGCTTCTGCTCTTCATTGAGTTGTTTTAGAATCCATTTCGAACAGACTTTGTAAAAGTTAAGCCTGTTATGCATGATTTCATATGCAGAACCGTGGCTACTGAGCGAATGGTTTGCCACGTCATCAACAGTTACTCGTCCGACTCGTTGGCTGAACGGTCAGCGTACTAGCCTTCGGTTCCGAGGGTCCCGGGTTCGATTCGCGGCCGGGTCGGGGATTTTAACCTTAATTGGTTAATTCCAATAGCCGGGCGGCTGGGTGTATGTGTTGTCTTCATCATCATTTCATCCTCATTACGACGCGCAGCTCACCTACATGCGTCAAATAGAAAGACCTGCACCTGGCGAGCCGAACCCATCCTAGGATATCCCGGCACTAAAAGCCATACGACACTTCATTTCAACAGTTATTCGTCTCTTATTCAGGATCGTATCACTCCCTTGTTCAATATTGGCATCAGTTGCAGATGGACGCCCGGATCTTCCCTCATCCTTCACGCTCGTGCCATTCCTTTTAAACGGTTCAATCCACTGGTAAAGACTCCGCTGTGACAAAACATTGCCCCGTATTGTAATGAAGGTCTTCATGCATTTCCGTTCCTGATACACCCTCACTCCACAAAAAAAAAAAAAAAAAAAAAAAAAAAAAAAAAAAAAAAAAAAAAAAAATTACGCAACGCTGTTCATTCTTGGTGCAAATAGAGAGTGGCTTGGCTCTCTTTACGTCGCACTGATCTGATAACGCTGAAACCTACCATAGGCTGCTGAGAACCAACCTAAAGACAATTAGAACAAAATTTCAGATACTGAAAGACTTGCCTACGTATTTTCTCCGATGTTGTATCAGGTCAAAGTTTATAGTCTTACATCGGGGTCTTAAGAATTTGGCAATTGATTTATACATCTCTGGTTGCTGTTCCCCATTAGTTGAACGGAGAACATAAAGATGATCATCTTATCTGTTATTTTCTTTGCTTTTACACTTGTCTAAGAATTATTTCCGAGCGAATGTTTGTAAATACCTGCACAATGTCGTAGAGAACGAAAGTGATTAGGCAAGAATTTTCCATTTCAAAGCAGTAACTTTCCCTGAATCTTTAGTAAGTTCATTAGTAAGTTACGACACACAATGTTTTCAATCCACATACATTTACTAATTGTGCTGTAAGAGATCTTTACACATTGCTGCTATATCTGACCCTGAAAGTAACTTAACCGGAATAAGTATTACTACCTCTTTAAGATGATCAAAGGAAGGAGGAAGTAAAAATTCTGTTTTATTTCCAGCAACCCCAAACAATCGTCCATTTCTATAGCCTATGCTACAGTTGCTTTTACAGGAATTTCATCAACTTGATTCAGGGCTGCCAACAGTGAGGTTCGAACTCACTATCTTTCGAGTGCAAGCTACGCACCCCTTACCGCACGTATCTTCCTGGCCACAGAGCTGTGCTTCAGTACAACTCAACCTTCATCCAAACGTTTCGTTAACTGTTTCGACCTTCATCTTCAGGTGTAATCACAGTCTTCATCAAAGTTCCATTCATATTGTAATATAGCAGCTATGGACCATGAATCTTATTACTAGAAATGTTTCACTCTTTTATAGGCCTAAGGTGAACAACGTGGTATGTGTAATTCCCATTTTCTGAAGAAAGAGATAATTCAAAAGTAGCAAATAATTATCCCAAATATCGAGGGCAAAGAAATGACAACATATCACTTCATCTTATGACGTTGTAGCACTTATTTTATTTCAATTCGCACATTACGATATGTATTTTGACATATATGCCTTATGGCCGGGGGTCATGCGATAATTTTACTGAGGTACTGAACTTGATTACACAACCAGCCACTGCACATCTATCTGGCATGATAGTATACAGCCGTGCAGAGTGTGTGAGTCCGAGGAACGTGGCTTTCTATTTTACAAATATCACTTGTTCACTACATAGCGTCTTGACAAGCGCCTTTAACAGATTTTTATATTTTTTGCGTAGACACTGTGCAAGTTCTGAGCTGCACGTCCCTTACCGCACGTATCTGAGGATCTGGGTTGATTTAAAGATCAGACTGGAGAACAGAAATAAAATCTTCCTGGCCTCAGTGCAACTCAACCATCATCCAAACGTTTCGTAAACTGTTTCAACCGTCATCTTCAGGTACACACTGTTAGGTTCTTCAGTCTACCGAAACTACTTGTAGGAAATATATGTATTAATTGCATGAAAAATTAAAAAATATGATAAGAGTAAAAAAAGGAAGGGACTCGACACTTCGATAAATTAAGGTATCGGCCAAAGAAAGACAAGGGCCACGAAAGGCGTGAAAATAAAAGACACCCTGATCCCAGATACCTAATACCGCCGGGGTCGGAAAGGAACAAGAGTTCGCTAAGTCCCTTGGTCGCAGACACAAGTTCCCCAATTAAGAGACCTGGAAGCCCTTTTAGTCGCCCCCTAGGCCAGATAGGATATTCAACGGATACCATCCTACTGCCCCCACCCACAGTGGGAGGTTTAACAAAAACCGCGTAACATTTGGTGGTGCTAGTTGAGCTTTTTCCGCACCGACACAGATAGATCTCATGGCGACGATGGAATAAGAAAGGGCTAAGACTGGGAACAAAAAGACAGCCTTAATTATGGTACAGCCCCATCATTTGCCCGGCGTGAAAATGGGAAACCACGGAAAACCATCCTCAGGGCTGCCAACAGTGAGGTTCGAACTCACTATCTTTCGAGTGCAAGCTACGCACCCTTTACCGTGCGTTTCTTCTTGGCCACAGAGCTGTGCTTCAGTACAACTCAACCTTCATCCAAACGTTTCGTTAACTGTTTCGACCGTCATCTTCAGGTGTAATCACAGTCTTCATCAAAGTTCCATTCATATTGTAATATAGCAGCTATGGACCATGAATCTCATTACTAGAAATGTTTCACTCTATTATCTACTGTTTTCCTAAAACCAAACCAAACACTACGGCGCAACAACACCGAAGGGCCATGGCCTACGAAGCGACCGCTGCAGATCATGAGGTGCCGTTTGGCCAGCACTCCCCGCCCTTATTCTTGGCTCCCTAGACCGGGGCCGCCATCTCACTGTAGATAGCTCCTCAACTGTAATCACGTAGGCCGAGTAAGACCTCGAACCAGCCCTCAGATCCAGGTAAAAATCTCCGGCCTGGCCGGGAATCGAACCCGGGGCCTCCGGTTAAGAAGCAGACACGCAACCCCTATACCGCGAGGCCGGCATCTACCTGGGAGAATATGCAAGGTGACTGACTGAAAGTGAAAACAGCGCTCCGTATGTCCAGAATGACAGCAAAAGAGGTTTTGTTCACATGCTACACGCAAGGCACGACTCTCAGCACTTCGCTTATACGTGCAGGGCAAATAGACTTTTTACTACCTGCAGGGGTGAATGGCAAAGAATTAAATATGATAGACTATCATTACATCCACGCTCATAAATAATAGCCCTGGTGGAATTCACTCGTAACATACGTGACCGGTTGTCCTTCAAGTCTGTCAATTATACTGCTAAAGACGGAACATAATGAATTATTTCCTGATTTTAAAACTTAAAATATTTACGTGCCTGAAAATATATTATTATTATTATTATTATTATTATTATTATTATTATTATTATTATTATTATTATTATCATTCTTAATCTGCTTACCTTCCGGAGTAGATTTTCCCTCGGACTCAGCGAGGAATCCTACCTCTACCGCCTCAGGGGCAGTGACCTGGAGCGCGAGAATATGAGTCGGTGGATACACCTGAAGAGAAGGATCAGTAACTCGCCCAGGCGGCCTCACCTGCTATGCTGAACAGGGGCCTTGTGAAGGGATGGGATGATTGGAAGGGACAGGCAAGAAAGAGGGAAGGAAGCGGCCGTGGCCTTAAGTTAGGTACCATCCTGACATTTGCCTGGAGGAGAAATAGGAAACGACAGAAAACCACTTCGAAAATGGCTGAGTTGGGAATCGAATCCACGTCTACAAAGTTGGCCTCCCGAGGGTGAGTATCATTATTATTTTTAGTAGTAGTAGTATTTACGATAACGGCTGCTAAGGACCACATGACAATTTCAATTCATCCTTCATTGTTTTCTCTTCCGTTTTTTTTCAGTATTCCTCCATCATTGCACTATGCTTTATTCTTCTCACTGGGCGAGATGGCCGTGCGCTTAGGGGCACACAGCTGTGAGCTTGCATCCGGGAGATACTGGGTTCAAACCCCACTGTCGGCAGCCCTGAGGATGGTTTTCCGTGCTTTCCCATTCTCACACTGGGCAAATCCTGGGCTGTGCCTTAATTAAAGCCACGTCCGCTTCCTTCCCACTCCTAGGTCTTTCCCACCCCATCGTCACCATAAAACCTAATAATGCTATTTGGTTTACGTCCCACTAACTACTTTTACGATTTTCGGAATCGCCGAGGTGCCGGAATTTTGTCCCTAAGGAGTTCTCTTACGTGCCAGTAAATCTACCGACACGAGGCTGACATATTTTAGCACCTTCAAATACCACCGGACTGAGCCAGGATCGATCCTGCCAAGTTGGGGTCAGAAGACCAGCGCTTCAACCGTCTGAGCCACTCAGCCCGGCACCATAAAAGCTATCTGTGTCGGTGCGACGTAAAACAAGTTGCAAAAAAAAGGGTCGAGAAATATTTAGAAAGAAATAAAATACGAGAACAGGGAACTATGAAACTAGGGATTTTCGAAAATAAACTTTTTTGTATAGAAGGATTCTCAGGAAGAATTAAAAGTGAACCAGGTCCAAAGTGCTCTGAGGAGAGAAGAAAAATCATAGTGCAATGATGAAGAAATACCGGAAAGGTCGGAAGAGGAAACAACAAGGGCAATCGTAAATAATAAAGCCTCCGTGGCTCAGGCGGCAGCGCGCCGGACTCTCACCGCTAGGTTGCGCAGTTGAAATCCGGTCACTCCGTGTGAAATTTGTGCTGGTCAAAGCGGGGCTGGGACAGATCTTTCTCCGGGTACTCAGGTTTTCCCTGCGTTTCTTCAACCCAGAACACTCTCCACTATCATTTCATCTGTCAGTCATTAATCATTGCCCCAGAAAAATGGACAGGCTTCGTCAGCCGGCACATTTCATATCCTAGTCGCTAGTACATTCAGTACACTCCTGACCCGCTCGAATGGCTATGGATTTCCATTTTCAGTAATAATAATAACAAAACTCAGAGACACAATATATGAAAATTAGATGAGTATCACAATTTAAATATGTTAGTGAAACAGGAACATGGCCTCAAAACAAAAGCCAACGAAATGAGATGACAAACATAGGTATCTGCATACCGGCTAACCTAAAATGTCTAGTACACGAAACTGAGGGATTACGACAGTCATTAATAAAGCCCGGATTTTTATGCAGTAATTGGTTAGATTGCAAACTAATTTGGTTATTAGCACGTGTCGGCCACCCGCCCTGCCATAGCGTAGTAAGAGTAACATAGATTACAGGGGTTTTGATGGATCTTACCCCTAATATCTATGCAATCCCCATAGTACAACGGTTGTGAAGGGAGACTATACTTGCAACTCCCTTCAGTAAGTTTGAATTCTAACCTATTACTGCATAAAAATCCGGGCCCTATCCATTAAACCAGAATGTTTTATGGGTCAGAAATGCTAATTTTGAACAGAAATGCAGTGAAAACACTGTAAACACTGAAAAAAGCAACGCAAAATCATAAGAAAAATTTTAGGCATAAAAGCAAAAACTCGACTCAGAGGCAAATATGAAGTCAAATATTCAAAGTGATATTATGAAACTATGGACACTTTAAAAGAATACACACGAACAGGCTTACCAAACAGCGTAATTTTATGAAAACAGTAGTAAAACCAAAACAGACACAATGAAATGGATTGGTGAAATGAAAACTGATCTGGAACAGGCAAGAATTACATCAAGATATCCAAAACTGGGTATACTTCGGTCCAAAATTCAAAAATGGCAAGTCGACAAAGAGGAAAGACAAAGAACACTGGAAAAACCTGATCTGAAGACAGAAAAAAGTCCACAGTAAGAGAATAAAAGAGATATGGGCACAAAGGAAGGCGCACTCCTCTAAATTCTTAGCGTATTCCTAGTGGGCTTATTGGCTATTAAGAATGATAAATGCTGTCTGCGCAGCACAGTGCCTATCTCTAACTACTAAGAGCCCTCGAAATACAAGAAACGAGGTTCTTGAGAAAGATAGTAGGACCAAGGATCGTACCAAATGGAAGGCGATGGTCCAATCCCAACCGTAAAGTCTAACGAACACCGAGGAAACCTCAGAGAGGCCATCAGAAGACGAGGGCTGATTTTCAATGGACACCCGTTCAGAATGGACTGTCCTTTACGATCTTCAAGCAGCCAACAAGGGAAGAAGTCACTGGATCCCTGTGGATCAATCAGGTACAGAGGGATCTCGCAATGTTTCATATTAATCGAGCCACAATAACTAACAGGAGTAATTACCGTTCAACCAGCAAAATCAGAAACTTCCAATACATTCATTCCAGAAGAAAACCACAATGAGACAAAGAAATAGTTCAAGGTACGCAAGATAGGGTTGAGCAAGGAAATGAAGGTTTACCGGGCCAAAAAAAGCTCAAGGTACCTAAAAGAACACACGTAGCGGCAAACAACAACAACAGCATAGCTAAAACAGAAGCTCTGTAGTCCAGATGCCGCTCAAACGAATTAAAAAAATGCTGTCTATTTACCGCTTGTGGTAACAAATAATGACCAGAGTATCGGAATGAGATCTACAACGTGACATGGTACAAACTGCCTGCACCACTAAGATCACCCGTCAAAATACTGATCCATTAATTCTGGAATAAGACAAACACACTCACAGAGGCAGGTCAGTTCCTTACTCGTGAAACATACAAAATATGTATTCAAAGAACATATTACAGGGCTGGCACCTGTCGTAGACACAGTAGAGAGGGAAGGGTGGGCCGCTAATACCCCCACTTGACGGTGCTAAAGGCGGTGGTCAGCGAGTACCAGTATATAAGGTGAGAGTGGTCCAGGAATGGACACAGTCATATCACTGAACAGTCATGGCTCTCCTCAAGGTACGTATGCTACGTCTCTGAAATAACCGAGTCCAGAAAGCTGGCCAAAAAATTATGCTTATTCAAGGCACAGGTAGCAAATATTTTCAACAAAAAAATGCCTTTCAAATACTGTACGGCCTATTAAATAACGAAGGTCCTAAATCAGAACCCTGTGGAACACTATAAGCAACACTTTCAAGTCTGTCAAATACAATTATAATATTGAGTTTACGTTGCAATTAGTACGTTTACAGTTTTCCCAGATAATAATAATAATAATAATAATAATAATAATAATAATAATAATAATAATAATAATAATAATAATGGCGAAAAGCCTTCGAACAGGCCTATTGCAGGTCTTTTTCTAACAGATGGTACATAACTGACCTGCATGTCTGTGAGGATGACGAAGTATCTAACATGATTTCTAATGATGAAGACACCAAAAACACCCAGCCCCTGAGGCAGAAGTATTAACCAAATAAGGTTAAAACCCTTGGACCAAGGCCAGCATGCTAACCATGTATCCATGGAGCTGAATTCTTTCCAAGATTTCAAGGTGCTAGACTTTTATCCCGAACGAGTTCCTTTAGGTCCGCAAATGTGACCTTATTTGAGCACTTTCAAATCAGACTGAGGTGGATCGGTCCCGCCAAAACGAAGAGTAAAGTTCTCAGTCGCAGAAGGCGTAACAGGAGTGGGTGATTTAAGAAACAAATTATGGAATCTATAATTTATTAATAATTTCAAGCCAATTAGAAGAAGACTCGGAGCTAGAATAACACACAACGGGACGTCAAAAATTCGTATCGGAACACACTATTAAGTACCCTTGCGCGATTCCCCATGATTTGGCGCTTTCACATAAAAAACAACATGACGAAATTTAACGGTGCAAGGTAAAATAAAATAAAAACACAAACCAAAGGCTATTATAACAGTCTAAGAAAAGTTTCCTTTGATGACAATTTCAAACACGAATGTCCGATTTAATTACTTAAGATCATCTCATCAACAGCCAACGGCCGTAGCCGAAGTTAAGCAACATTGGGCGTGGTCAAGATTTGGATGGGTTGCCACGCGCTGTTGGTGTGGGGTAACGGAATGGAGGATCGGAAAGCAACTGGCCACCCTACCGTACGTAAACCCCGGCTCAGGCACACCTCTGCGGAGGTTCGGAATTATCTTCGGGCAGAATACACCCTTACCTTATCTCATTAACAGACACGTCCAACCTGGCGGCCATGATCGTTAAGGCGTTGAAGCCCAAACGGTCTAACACCGTGGTTAACCGGTTTGAGTCCCTTTGGTAGAAAATAGTTTCACCATCAGAATGTTGGCCAGCAGGACAGGAGAGGTGGTGGTATACAATCACTGTATTGCGTGCCAGAATCTTGGATTTAATTCCAAAGCTCTCCGCAGTGCTCATATGGAGTGGGGGCATATTACGCTGTTGATGGTGATTCGTCCGTCGGATGGAGACGTAAAGCGTTGAGCATACCCCGTGGTGCAATTCGACAGGTTTCACCATCTTCCTTTCTGCTATCGTATACCACGTCATTCATTTCTCCCATTTACTCTTCTGGTGAGGCTGACGTCAGGAAGGGCATGCGGTCGTAAAAGTCGCTACGAAGATTCATCTGACTTCATACAAGACCCCCCTAGGGAAACTGAACAAGGCTAGGACACACACAATATCATTAACAGACAGGAACAACTCAATGTAATTAAGCTTGGAACCTCACTATAGCTGAGATTGTACCTTTTCTTTTTCACGAGGAATACAGATATTCCTGGAATTTATGACGTAATAACAAGCGAGTACTTTCCTTTCATTCCGCTCGCCAAGAGGGGACATGTCTACACTAACCTGTCTATGAAATGTATTTTTTTTAATAATCTTCTTTCCGTCGCACTGACACAGGTAGCTCCTAAAGCGACGGTGGGATACGAAAGGGATACAAGTGGGAATAAAGCAGCCGTGGCTTTAAAGGTACAGCCCCAGCATTTGCCTGGTGTGAAAATGGGAAACCACGGAAAACCATTTTCAGGGCTGCCGACAATTGGGATCGAACCCATTATCTCCAGAATGCAAGCTGATAGCTAAGCGACCCAAGCCGTGCGCGCGGTACTTGCTCCGTTCAAATGACCTGTAGCTTAAAGGAGGTTGTGTCAGATAGCAGGACGACCTTAGTGTAAGGTGTTTCAAACAAAAATGAGGTAGTGATATCTGTTGACAATCAGAACCTCACCCGTGGACCTTGGTTTATAAGAAATTATGTGCGACTCGGCTGAATGGTCAGCGTACTGGCCTTCGGTTCAGAGGGCCCTGAGTTCGATTCCCGGCCGGGACGGGGATTTTAATCGCTTCTGATTCATTCTTCTGCCTCGGGGACTGGTTGTTTGTGTTCGTCCCAACACTCTCATCTTCATATTCAAACAACATACAACACTACCAACCACCACAGAAACACGCAATAGTGATTACACCCCTCCAAATAGGATTTGCGCCAGGAAGGGCATTCGGCCGTAAAACAGGGCCAAATCCACATACGCGACGCAGTTCGCACCCACGACCTCCACAGGTGTGGGCAAAGCGGTATGAAAAGAAGACAAGAAGAAGATCGTTATGTTTATTATTATTATTATTATTATTATTATTATTATTAATTATTATCAGCCCAGTTTATTGGGTTGGCAATAGTTCTGTATCTGGCCCAGTTTTACGGTCGTATGCTCTTCCTGACGCCCAGCGTATGTGGAAGGATGTTGCCATTATTGCGTGTTTCTGTGATATGTAGATTAAAGGAAATGTATCAAAACGAAAACCTTGTCCCAGAGCCGGAGTAATATTAACCGTATGCTATTAAAATTCTTGTGGCCCGGGAGGGAACCGATTCCGGGACTGTCTCAATCGAATGCCAGACCGTGGACCGTACAGCGTCAGAGTCCTATTTTCAGCAAGCTTAATATTAAATGTCTTCATGCCACTATGTCGGACACCAAGGAGCTAATGTTTTAAGATACTAAGTTGCATGTGACATTTCTCGTTCTGGACTGAATAAAAGGAAATACGCTCAGGCGTGATGACAGACAAATGTACACAGTTGAAAAGCTTTTAATATATATTTGTTATTCTTTACCTTAATCTAAATTGTATCTGATTAATGAAATGACCTGGGTTGTCTTAATGAATTCTGCCCATTTTTACAGGTCCTGTCCCTCGCCGCCCTCGTGGCCGTTGCTAACGCCGGCATCCTCGGCGCCCCCGCCGTCTACGCCCCAGGCGCACCTCTGGCCGCCCGTGCCTATGCCGCTCCCGCTTACGCCGCCGCTCCCGTAGCCTACGCAGCTGCCCCCGCCTACGCTAAGGTTGCCGTCGACACCGACTACGACCCCAACCCAAGCTACAGCTACGCCTACGATGTCCAGGACGCTCTGACCGGAGACTCCAAGGGACAGCAGGAGAGCCGTCAAGGAGATGTTGTCCAGGGTAGCTACAGCCTGGTCGAGCCTGACGGCACCACCCGTACCGTAGAGTACACCGCTGACCCCGTCAACGGATTCAACGCCGTTGTACACAGGGCCCCCGCCGTCGCTGCTGTCGCTAAGGTCGCCGCCCCCGTCGCCTACGCCGCCCCCGCCGTCGCTAAGGTAGCTGCTCCCCTCGCCTATGCCGCCCCCGCTTACGGATACGGCAAGGCCCTCATCGGTTAATCTCGATCACATAAGTAATGCCAATCATCCATTCCATCATCTTGTAAAATATTTCAATCATTCAGCAAATAAATAATTATTTGAAATATGCGATTACAATTCATTTATCCTTACATCATTTCAACTGTGCCTTCCTTCCAAATCATTTGCAAAAGACTGTACACTACCAACTGCCAAGAGGAAACTACTGTTGATTCCTTTAAGAATACAGTATTGTATTACAGAAGTATGTGTTTCCGACCTCGTATTCCCCTTAGTTTTACATACGGAGAATTTCAGCACTCTCATATTGCCGGAGAAAGAAAGGTTGTTATGTTAGTTTCCCAAGGAATAATCTTGAGATTGATACTACAGTTACCAGTGAGATGACCGAGTGGTTAGGGGCACGTGGCTGTGAGCTTGCATCCGGGAGATAGTTGGCTCGAACCCCACTGTCGGAATCCTTCAAGATGGTATTCCGTGGTTTCCCATTTTCATACCAGACAAATTCTTGGGATGTACCTTAATTCCATGGACGCCAATTCCTTACCACTCCTAGGTCTTTCCTATCCCATTGTCGTCGTAAGATCTATCTTTATCGATACGACGCAAAGCAAATTGTAAAAAAGTTTAAAATTTCAGCTGCTTCCCGTCGCCTTCTGAAGAGCTTACAGTTTTCTTTCTTAATAAATTCATTCGTCCTTAACAAGGGGAACAGACGGAGTTTGTGGCACCCCTAACCTGAGAAGACAGGAGTGCAATGAGTATCTATTTTATCCTTTCCACTTTTGATCTGCCAACGGCCGTAGCCGTGTTGAAACACCGGATCCCGTGAGATTTCCGAAGTTAAGCAACATTGGGCGTGGTCAGGAGTTGGATGGGTTGCCACGCGCTGTTGGTGGGGGGGGGGTAAGGGAATAAGGGAATGGAGGAGCGGAAAGGAACTGGCCACCCTACCGCAAGTAAACGCCGGCTCAGGAATACCTCTGCGGAGGTTCGGACCTGCCTTCAGGCAGAACATCCCCTTACCTTACCTTACTTTTGATCTTGTACAGATGGCAAAATGGCGGAGAGCTCAGTCATAGTGTAAAGTGTGTGTCAAGGCTAACTCGTAAATCTGCAAGATAAACAGCAACTAAGTGCCGTTCGCGACCTAATCTCCATAGTTTTAATAATCACCGTCCAATACTGACAAAAATCATGACGCTACGGGATGTAGTTCAAAAGGTATCGGCAATTGAAGATGCGATGCAGCATTTTCGCGCCCAACTCAAGGAGGCGACCAGCAGCGCCAACCGGGAGGAGAAACTACAGCGGCTGGAGGAGGAGTTCTGTGCGTTTCAAGAGAAAGTGTCTGGTGAACTGAAAGACATAAAAAACAATATTTTAAAAATAGAAGAAAAGCTGGACGAGCAAAGAGAACGGATGGACGAAGCGGAACAATACAGCCGCCGAAACTGTCTAATTTTGCATGGCGTCCCGGAAGCACCAGGTGAAAACGTGTACGCTAAATTATTATCAACTATTAAAGAAAAACTGGATATTGAGCTTAATATGTCAGACATTGACCGTTGCCATCGCCTAGGTGTTCCGAAGCGAACAACGGCTAATGTGGTTGCCACGGGTAAACGCCCACTGATTATTAAGTTCCTGCGGTACCAGGATCGTGACCGCATTTGGAGGGCTAAACGTCGGCTAAAAGGCACGCACCTTCTCCTGACGGAATCGCTCACGGGTACCAGGAAAAACATTTTAAATCGTGCACGAGATCACTTTGGCCTAAATCGTGTCTGGAGCCAGGACGGTCGCATTGTTGTGCTATGTGACAATGGACGAAAGGTGTTAATTACAACAATGGTACAACTTGTTAGTTTAATGTAAAACACGAGTGAGCATTGATACGGACTCATTACTGAGATGGCATTAATGGATAATGTTGTAGTTTTAAGTAAATGTGCGTGTATGTGTGTGAGTGAATGTGATTGAGCCCCTGGAAGTACTTGTGGTGAAAACAAGGTGAGTAAGCAGAAGTCTTTTTCTAGATAATGGCTAGTCACAATACAAGTGCTATTTCTACCGATTGTAGTAACCTTGATGTCAGTGACCCGCTCCCACCCCTTTCCCAGTCGCCCCACTCACCCTACCCTTCAGCAGCGTCAGCGGGAAACATTCTCAGGGAAAGTCTTTCAAGATATCGGCGAGCCCTACAGTGTTGTCATATTAACGCGCAATCGTTAATGGCTCACATTGACGAAATACAATCCCTCTTTCATGATAGTAATACCTTGCACTGCATATGTGTAACTGAGACTTGGTTACAACCCTCACTTAACTCAGGTCTGGTTGAATTAAATAACATGACTTTACATCGTCTAGACCGAAGAAAACGTATAGGGGGAGGGTGTGCTATATACTGTCGTAATGATCTCAAAAGTAAAATAGTGGCTACTTCAGACCAGACGATTCCCAATCGACCTGAGTTTATGTTTATAGAAGTTTTGGCTAACAATCAAAAAGTACTGATCGGAGTAGTTTACAAACCCCCAGACGTAAGACATATATCGGACCTTGAAATTTGCTTAGCAAAGTTAATTCCACTGTACGAAAATATAATTATACTTGGAGATTTTAATACAAATCTGCTGACTGCGACAAACGACTCATTACATTTACAAAATATGTTCTTTAGCTTAGACCTGAACATCCTACATCTAAATGCTACTAACCATCTACATACAGTAAACCGGACGACTCATACTTTGATTGACTTGATCATAACTAACAATACTCAGAAAGTTTTAAATCACGGACAGCTTGCAGTGCCAGGTATTTCTACCCATGATCTAATATATGTCTGCTATTCATTAAAGATGCCAAAATATGAAACTAAATATATAACACGCAGGGATATAAAAAATCTGGACAAGGAAAGAATACGACACGAAGCATATTATCTGCCGTGGAACGATATTTTACACATGGATGATATTGACGTAAAAATAAATAAACTATCTGATCTGGTGTTAGAACTGTATGACAGATTTGCTCCCAAGAAAGAGATCCGGGTGACTCGACCACCTTCTCCGTGGCTGACTAGTGAGATTAAATCAGAAATGGCAAAGCGTGACTCATGGTACAGAAGGTTTAAACGAACGGGTAATGCTAATGACTTTGAAAATTACCGTGTTCTCCGCAACAGGGTTAAACAGTTAATCAGAAACAGTAAATATAAACACATATGTCAAGTATAGAAATGCAAGAACTCGACAGAAATATGGAAACAATTACGAACGATGGGTATAGGTCGAACGTTATCAAAGCAGGCGCTGAATGTATCCCTTGATGACTTAAATTTACACTTCACGTCGGCCGAATCCACTGTAAGAGCAAATAATAATAATAATAATAATAATAATAATTTTCATAACTGTACAAGTAATAATAATAATTTTTATAACAGTAATAATAATAATAATAACAATAATAATAATAATATTCATTTTATGCCAATTCAAGATACATTTGTGTTTAAAGAGGTTGGTATAAATGACGTAAAACGAGTTATGTATTCTCTCAGATCAGATGCTGCTGGACACGATGGCATACCTCTGTCTTTCTACAAATATATCATTGGTGCCATCCTGCCGATCGTAACACACATTATTAACTACTGTTTAACCCAAGGAATTTTCCCTACGGCGTGGAAGGATGCCCTCGTCATCCCAATCCCAAAAAAGGATGGACCCAGTATTCCTTCAGATTACCGACCAGTTTCTATCCTACCACCCCTGTCCAAAGTGCTGGAACGCCTGGTACATGAGCAAATCCTTACGTACTTACATAAATATGCTTTACTCGACTCTTACCAATCAGGCTTTAAGAAAAAACATAGTACCATGACAGCTCTGCTGAAAGTGACAGATGACATTAGATATGCAATGGACAACAAACAAGTGACAATACTTACTCTTTTAGATTTCAGTAGCGCATTTGATACTGTCGATCCTAGGTTGCTTCTTTCCAAATTACAGTCCTTAAACTTTAGCCAGAAAGTGCTGGAATTTTTCTATTCATACCTCACAAACCGCCGGCAGTGTGTGGTTGCAAATAATAATAAATCAACGTGGCGAACAAAAAATATTGGTGTTCCACAAGGGTCAGTCCTAGGCCCTCTCCTATTCACTTTATATATAAATGATATCACCAGATCAATTAAGCACTGCAAGTACCATCTTTATGCTGATGATCTGCAAATTTATTACCACACTAGAACTAATAATATACAACAAGCAATATGTAATGTAAACGCTGACCTTGAGCAAATAGATAGCTATGCAATTAAAAACAACCTTAAATTAAATCCCCATAAAACGCAAGCCATTATCATCGGTACATCAAAGAATCTTCACATTTTAAAACAAAATTGCATTCCTCCCGTAACTTTAAATAGTACTGTTATACCTTATTGTGAATCAGTTTCTAACCTTGGTGTTATTATAACGGAAACTCTAAACTGGTCAGCGCAAGTTAAGAATATCTGCAAAAAGGTTTATTGTGGCTTGCACCCCTTAAAACGTTTCAGAAATGTATTCCCTCGATCACTAAAAATTCAACTTGTTCGGTCATTATTATTTCCCATTTTTGACTACTGTGATGTAATTCTTACGGATATAACAAAAGAATTAAGCTCGAAACTACAACGCACTCAAAATGCTTGTCTTAGATATGCTATGGATTTACGGTATGACGCTCGAGTTTCTCCCTACTATAAACAATTATCTTGGTTACGACTAGACGACAGGCGTAAACTACATGCAAATACTCTTATGTACCAGGTACTTTCGGAAGACATCCCTGCTTATCTCTCCAGCAATTTTCGTCACCTTGGTTCTTTACATCTCCATGATACTCGCTCAGTGTCCCTCCTAGAAATACCTGTCCACCGAACAACCACATACCATCGGTCATTTACTATCACCGCTTCGGGATGGTGGAATGCTCTTCTTAAAGACATCAAGGATGCTGCATCAAAAAGTATATTTAAAACCTCCTACCAGCAGTTCCTCGTTAAGTGCTTCCAGCAAGGTACAGTACCTGTATGAGTGGAACGAGTGATTGTGTGTGAAAATGATATGAGATTATTGCACAATAAAATAAATATTGGTTTAATATAATAATTTAAATTAAATTAAAAACATCCACATTGTATTTACGAAGTAGAAGTAGTCTAAAAATAGCTAGTAGTAAGTACAGTATTTAACTTAGATCTAGTCTTTCAAGGATACAATTAGTTAAATTTTCATTTAGTATTTTTATTAAGCTTATTAGTATTTTTACATTCTTATTTCTTTTGTTGTGTATTGATTTTTTTGTTTTCTTTTTCCTCAAACCTGTATTATGTAGGCAGTTACTTTTTCTTTCATTCTTCTTTGCATGTATATATTCATATTTTTGTCTTAAAATTTAGTGTTATTTGTAGTTCTTAGTATTTTAAGTTAATGTCATTGTATGGAATAATAATAATAATATGTGTGTGGTTAAGTGTAAGAAAGGGCCAAGAGCCCTAACTTCGCCACAGAAAATAAAGGCTTATCTATCTATCTATCTATCTATCTATCTATCTATTCTGAGGATATCTTCAGTGATGTGATACGTGTGTGAAAATACCAAACATCACAGGAATGTTAGCCATTTTTGACATAAACATCATCTTAGAGCTGGGAGGTCATCCGAAATAGTACATTATGCAAGAATCATATAATAGAAATAATTGACACGAGTGTGTTCATAAAACGAGCGAAGCGAGTTTTATATTTTCCATACGAGTGTCTTAATCACCATTACAGGCGAGCTGCATAAGACTGTTTATGCTCGACGATAATTATAACTCTATTTTTTAAATATTCATCAATTTCTGAACAGAGCGCAGAGTGCATGCGCTGGGTTATTGATTTTCCATGAGCGGATTAGAGACCTTGATAATGTCACATGTTGTCAAAGCTTTGATAGAAGGCTATCATAACCTAGCTTTATTTCAAATACAAATTGTTTATTGTACAGTTGGTGAAGTGAATTTGCAGGAATGTGTCTTGTGGTAGTGGGATATGGGAAGTAGAAGGTGCACTGATGTTAATATGTGTTTTCTTCTACTGAGTTCAATTTTGTGTTGGAGACTTCAATTTTATTGGTCAAACAGTTGTAGCACAATGAAAATCAGAACTCTGACTGGTGGAGAACCTGTATCAAAATGAAACTTGAACATGAGACTCATTCAGTTTTCTGGCACATAATATTTATATTTCGGTATCGTCGAGCATAAATGTGTGTAACGAAATAGCGTCATGTAACCAAATGTGTGATGCAATGTTTTTTTTTTTTTTTTTTTTTGCTATGGGCTTTACGTCGCACCGACACAGATAGGTCTTATGGCGACGATGGGATAGGAAAGGCCTAGGAGTTGGAAGGAAGCGGCCGTGGCCTTAATTAAGGTACAGCCCCAGCATTTGTCTGGTGTGAAAATGGGAAACCACGGAAAACCATCTTCAGGGCTGCCGATAGTGGGATTCGAACCTACTATCTCCCGGATGCAAGCTCACAGCCGCGCGCCTCTACGCGCACGGCCAACTCGCCCGGTAGTATCATTATTAGGCCAATTATTAGGCATATGCAAACTTATAAATTTATTTTACGATACATTTATAAGAAAATTGTATCAACTTAGTTAAGGACTTTATCTACTACTTCACACTTCGTCTTGTTTTTACCGCTTAATTTTATATCCTTTTCAAGTTTTTTCCACCGGTATTCGTCATTTTCCACGGCCCCTACAAGCATCACATATGGGGAGACATCTGACCATGCCAAAATTCATTCTAATTTGGGCACAGATGTTAATGAAAAGTCAATAATCTGTAAGGGTAATAAGGAGGAAATCATTCGGTTACAAAATGAAGCTCGTTCTTTCTACACTAGTTTCCCCGAGACAAAGAACACGCAAGTTAAGTATGTCGCGTGGCAACATTGTGAAACTAAAATATCAGATAAAACCAAACCCCATGGCACTACAGCCCTTGAATGGCCTTGGCCTACCAAGCGACCGCTGCTCATCCCGAAGGCCTGCAGATTGCGAGGTGTCGTGTGGTCAGCACGACGAATCCTCTCGGCCGTTATTCTTGGCTTTCGGGACCGGGTCCGCTATCTCACCGTCAGATAGCTCCTCAATTCTGATCACCCGGGGCCTCCGGGTAAGAGGCAGGCACGCTACCCCTACACCATGGGGCCGGCCAAAATATCATATACCGGTACTAAATTAATAATAAAGTAACATACATATTACTTATTTGAGTAATATGATGTTCAACAATGACAGCACTGTCAACAATAATACACACCAAGTTCCAAGTACGTGACGTAAACCGTGCAGGCAGTCGCTTTGTCGAGGAAATAGTCTTAGACGTGATGACGACGAAAAAAGGAACTCAATTAAAAAAGCTTCTAAAATATATTTATACATTCTACTTCTTAGGCTTAGTCTCAAATTATTAGGGTCAGCACTTAATGTAGAACGGCTCTGCCTACAGAAGAATGTTCTTTTTCTTTTTTTCTTTCTTTCTTTCTTTCTTTCTTTCTTTCTTTCTTTCTTTCTTTCTTTCTTTCTTTCTTTCTTTCTTTCTTATCCTATGCTATCCTTCCTGTGAGTAAGGATGTATTCCCTATTACGTATTTAAAAATGCTATTTGCTTTACGTTCCACTAATTACTTTTTCGGTTTCTCGGAGACGCCGAGGTGCCGGAATTTAGCCCCTCAGGAGTTCATATACGTGTGTGAGGCCAGCAATACTGTAAGTAAAGAAAAAGGCTGCCAATCCAAAATAAGAAATTTGTTACGTCAAATACAGACGGAGGAGGGGGGGGGGTTACTTCATGCCCATTCGTCTCTGAATGCCTCTGTGCGGCATTCAGACAGTAACAATTAGCAAACCATCTACATCACTCAGCGTCATTGTTGGTTAGTAAAAATAAAAATATTTCACGGCCTTTTATTTATAATATTAAAAGAAATAGAGGAAGAAATAGCAGGTGGTAGCCCGTTGGTATTCCTAGGGTAACATTAATGTGCCGCCGTATAAAAAGGTAACATATGGACCATTGTAAGCTGGGCTGAGTGGCTCAGACGGTTGAGGCGCTGACCTTCTGACTCCAACTTGGCAGGTTCGATTCTGGCTCAGTCCGGGGGTATTTGAAGTTGCTCAAATACGCCAGTCTCATGTCGGTAGTTTTTCTGGCACGTAAGAGAACTCCTGCAGGACTATTTCCGGCAACTTCGGCGTCTCCAGAAACCGTAAAAGTAGCCAGTGGGACATAAAGGTATTATTATTATTATTATTATTGTTATTATTATTATTATCATCGAACTATGAACACCGCAAGAATTAGCAATTCATTGTTAACACATGTATTTCAACAACAGTTTTTAGCAACTCACTGCTTCGTGGAAATCAGATTAAAATCACTGAAAACTATATGAGCTGTTGGGCAGGTTTGTCAGCTTGAAGTTTCCATGTTCAGATGTTTGCTAAGTGTTGAAAACAAAAATTCCTGAACACATCTTTGTACCTATGGTCCATTTTTAAACAAGGAAAAAAAAAAAACCAGGTGTATTAAGGTACAACCCCACCATTTTTCTTCTTATTATTATTCTTCTTCCTACTTTTCTACCGCTTTTCCCACATCTGTGGGGTCACGGGTGAGAACTGTGTTGCACATGTATATTTGGCCCTGTTTTACGGCCGAATGCCCTTCCTGACGCCAACCCTATATGGAGAGATGTAATCACTTATGCGTGTTTCTGTGGTGGTTGGTAGTGTAGTGTGTTGTCTGAATATGAAGAGACAAATATCCAGTCCCCGGGTCAGAAGAATTAATCAAAGGCGATTAAAATCCCCGACCCGGCCGGGAATGGAAGCCAGGACCCTCTGAACCGAAGGCCTCAACGTTCACCATTCAGCCAATGAGTACAACCCTAGCATTTTCCTGCCGTGAAAATGGGAAACTACGGAAAACCATCTTCACTCACCTTCTTCCCACCCTTTTCCGCAGCTCAAATCACCGCAGTATATCTACTGGCCAGAGAGAGGGAGTCACCCCACCCCCCCAGGAGGTACACCGTACCCCATCAGAGCACGGAATTACAACTTTCAGTATGTAGAGAAGAAGAGCATTGTGTGAAGAAAGTATCTGGTGTTCCCATTTCAGTTATCATTTACAACAGCCACACCGTGGAAGCATTTTACACTTCACCCACTTGGAGAGCGAAATAAACTGTGACATCACAGAGATGTCAAAAGTGAGGCATTACACGAACAGACGAATTCGTCACCAATAATTAACGGACGAAAGTTCAGGGTCAAGGCGTTCAGACCCAACCGTAAGTGTGGAAAATGAGGTCACCTGTGAAAAGAAAGCAATGCAGTTCGCCATCTGAGGTAACATTACAACATCCAGATAGAAAACTGGTCAGGTAAAGGGTAGCAGGGGAAGCATGAAGAAACAACATACCTGGAAAGATCCCAGATAACTACCACCATGGTACAGTAAAGGATATACAACAGACATGTATTTAAAAATTCGGTTAAGTATTTCTTTTTCCCACCATCTCTATTTTTCATGAGATATTTTACCTTTCCGACTTTTTAAGGGCCAAAAACATTCCATTCGGCACACCATGCTATACGATTTCGGCATCTACAAACACACGTTTGGTGTTCATCTGACATAATTAATTAAAACTCGGCTATGAATCGATCAACAGTTTTAGTTTCTCTGCCCCTTCGAACAATGAAACTGATTCGCAAGCAGCCTGCATGCAGTCGAATGAAAATGTCTCCAGCCCAGTAAGCGAGGACAAATTCTTATTATTAAATTGAGTTAAGATTGTACCTCCAACATACCATTACGAACCGATGTGCAAACCTTTCAGGTGAATAACAACAAACACTATTAGGAAAAGAAGGATTTCTTTCTACGATCACTTACCACAAATGAGACGAGAAAGAATGTCCACTCGAATATTTGCCTATTTTCTAAATATTTAAATAATCGAATAAAATAATCGATAGAAAAATTCACGAATGGAGTTTCGAATGAATTATCGAAAAATAATCGAATGGAAAAATATTCACTATTCGACTGCCTCATTCCTTCGAGTCAATAATCGAATGGAAAAATAAACGAATAATCGAGTAAAATTTAACAATCGAACAAGCAATAATGCACGAGTACCCGTTAGTCCCGTTTCTTGATAAGAGGTTGGAAATGAGGCGAGATGAATTTATAAACATTTGCGGCCGGATGCCCTTCTTGACAAAAACTGTCAAGGAGCTAATGAAGGTTAAATTAATGATGGGGAATGAAATTGGGTAAGGAGATGGAAGGAATAGGCTGTGGCCTAGAAAAGGAACTGTCCAAACATTTGCCTGGAAGTGAAAATGGTAAAACACGGAAAACCATTCTTAGGACAGCCAACGGTGGGGTTCGAACCCACGCGTCTCACGAATGAAGAGCTTGGCTCCATAGCCGTGTGGCCACTCCGCTCGTTTTTTAAAAACAGATAATAATTAAAAATGTTCTGTAGATATTTGTAGCTTGGTGCAGCCCTTGTAACGCACACCCTTAGACGGGGACCTCAGGGCCTCTTAACTTATGAGCGTGGGTTGGCGACCGTGGCGCCCACTTACTTGTGCCAGGCTCCTCACTTTCATCTAACCTAACCGACCTCCCTTGGTTAACTCGTGTTCTCTTCCGACCCCCACGGTTAGGTTTACGATGACTAAGGAGCCTTTATTTCCACGCCCTTCGAAGCCGTTGTCTTTCTTTGGCTGATAACTTGATTTTTCAAAATGTGGGACCCGTATCATTCCCCACCCCCCTTGATTAATTTAAATAGAGGATGGTTGTCCACTTGCACTTCTTCTTGAAACAGTAGGAAACCGCCTGTTATTCTTGTGGAGGATAGTATTGTGTGCGGTGTGTGTGACAGTTGCAGAGATCTTGGAGACAGCATAAACGCCAACTTCCCTGGCCAAAAGAAGTGACCATGCAAGATTAAAATCTCCGGCCCAGCCGAGAAGCAATTTTATGTCCTTACAACAATCTTTGTTATTCAACCTGTTCGATAACCTTCAGAAACTTTATGAACAGCACCTGGTGGTACACCATTTGAACACATACTGTACCAACACAAATAACATTCGTTTCTAATGAAATGAAATGGCGTATGGCTTTTTAGTGCCGGGAGTGTCCGAGGACATGTTCGGCTCGCCAGATGCAGGTCTTTTGATTTGACACCCGTAGGTGACCTGCGCGTCGTGATGAGGATGAAATGATGATGAAGACGACACATACACCCAGCCCCCGTGCCAGCGAAATTAACCAATTAAGGTTAAAATTCCCGACCCTGCCGGGAATCGAACCCGGGACCCCTGTGACCAAAGGCCAGCACGCTAACCATTTAGCCATGGAGCCGGACCGTTTCTAATGTCAAATACGGTACACAGGAGGACCACTGGAAACTGAAGAATATTTAGAAATTTGTAATGCATTTCTCAGAGCAAGAGGGTTGCATTAAGTGCAGCTCATTCCTTTCGTACAATATATTTTCCACACATTTCACCTGCAACTATGACGGACATCTTCAGAGGCATGTTGGTCATGTTAGAAGTTTCACTCGTGCTGTCAAGGCGACAATAATATAAATACATTATTTCGTGTTCATTTTAGCAGCAGCGAACATCTTATAACGTAAACACCGTGACATTGTGTCATACATTTCGGATAATCCGTGCAGAGCTAGTAAACTATACTCGTAATAGTTAAAGAAGCATTCTGACAGATGGAGGGAGGAGCATTGCACGGTGTTGTCACATACCTACATTCCTTTCTCCGTCCCCTCACTTCCAGCTCACTTGTTCATTCGTTCAGACCGCTGTGTTCTGCTGTACACAACTCAGAAGGGAGAGCTTTGGCAACACTACGCAACATGAGCTGGCCACCAGGCTTATCTCCATGGCAACCGCAGTGGTCACATCCACATTTCCATGGCAACCATACCGCCTACTCCCCACCCAGGCAGGCAGTGAACGCACCATGCCCTAAGAACTGTCAGAACGTTTCTTTCAGTATTACGACCTTAGAACGTACAATTTTAAAAACAAGAACATTCTTGTTCTTATTCTTAGTGAATATCCCGCGATGGTCTGCGTAACAATAAAATTTTAAAAAAATAAAATCTCATAAATCAAACCTGCACTGGCCAGGTTTACTTACAGAAAGAAGCCAATCACAAAGTGGTCAGCTACTGTGCCCCCCACCTCGGTCCTGATAAAACATAATACGATTAATCAATAAACGAAACCAAATCCCATGGCGCAACAGCCCCGAAAGGCCATAGATGGCCTACCAAGCTACCGCTGCTCAGCCCGAAAGCCTGCAGATTACGAGATGTAGTGTGGTCAGCACGATGAATCCTCTCGGCCGTAATTCTTGGCTTTCTAGATCGGGGCCGGTACCTCACCGTCAGATAGCTCCTCAAATGTAATTACGTACGCTACGTGGGGCTCGAATCAACCCTCAGATCAAGGTAAAAATCACTGATCTGGTCGGGAATCGAACCAGGGGCCTTCGCGTAAGATGCAGGAACGCTACCCCTACACCACGGAGCTGGCAATAAAAAAAACACCACAAAGAAAAAATTGCAGTCGCTTTATCGTACTTTGAATAAACAGTGGGGGTTATTATTTTAAGAGGAAGTACAACTTGTCAACCATTCTCTATTTACACTAATCAGAGGGGAAATATGCAAGGGATCCGACAGTTCTAAAAATGAAGGTATCGGCCAAAGAAAGGCAAGGGCCACGAAGGGCGTGAAAATGAGAGACTCCCCAGGCCTCGTAACAAAGTAACAAGAGTTGACCAAGATAGGTCGGATAGTATAGATTAAGGAGCGTGGCGCAAGTAAGGGGAAGCAATCCCAGGACTCGGCTAAGGGGCACGCGGTAGCCAACTCACGCTCCTTTTCGTCGCCTTTTGCGACAGGCAGGGGTTGCCGTGGGTGTAAATCTACCGTCCCCACCCACATGGTGATTAGAAGAGAGATATATCCAGAATTATACCGTTCCCAGAAATAGCATCGATGTAATTCCAAACTTCGAATGAACTCTCGAATTGAAGTTTTCTCTTGAATCTCCCGTTATGTAAACATTCATACAATTTTTCACTGCAAGACAGAGCGACCCAACAATGTACAGTACATTAAGTGTGACGCGATGATGGCTCCCTGAGGAACGCCTTAGCTGAGAATTGGGAATGCTGATCAATCTCACAGTCACACTTTAAGCCATCGAAATCAATCTCGATGTCAATCTAAACGGCTCATACCGTAGAGCGTTGGCCTTCTGACGCCACGTTCGTGGGTTCGATTCCAGCTCAGTCCGGTAGTATTTGGAAGAATTTATATATGCCAGCCTCGTATCGGCAGGTTTATTGGAACATGAAAGAACTCTTGCACATCAAAGTTCTAGCGTCTTTGCGACCTCGAAACAGTAAAAGTACATATGGGAACGAATAGAGTGTGGTTCTAGTGTATGGAGGCCCTCACCAGGATTACTTTATTCGAGAACTGGAAAAAGATCTAAAGAAAAAAGGCTCGATTTGTTCTGAGTAACTTCCGACTTAAAAACAAAAGCAGCGTTACGAAAATATTGCAGTTTGGACTGGGGAGACTTGGGAGAAAGGAGACGAGCTGCTCGACTAAGTGGTATGTTCTGAGCTGTCAATGGAGAGATCGCGTGGAATGATATTATTAGACAAATAAGTATGAGTGGTGTCTTTAAAAGTAGGAAAAATCACTATATGAAGATAAAGCTGGAATTCAAGAGGACAAATTGGAGCGAAAATTCATTTATAGGAAGAGGAGATAGGGATCGAAATAATTTATCATGAGAGATGTTTAACGAAAATAAAAATCCACAGTCTGCCATTTGACCGGGTCGGGAATGGAATGAATGAAACCCCCTTCTAGCGGCGAGGATGGGAATTGTGCCGGCTGCCGAGGCCTGTCGCACTCCTATGGGTCAATGATTAATGAATGATTAATGAAATGAAATGAAATTATAATAGAGAGTGCTGCTGAAATGAAAGATTACAGGGAAAACCGGAGTACCCGGAGAAAAACCTCTCCCGCCTCCGCTTTGTCCAGCACAAATCTCACATGGAATGACCGGGATTTGAACCACGGTACCCAGCGGTGAGAGGCCAGCGCGCTGCCGCCTGAGCCACGGAGGCTTCAGAGATGTTTAATAAATTTCCAAATTATTTCCAATTATTTAAGAAAATTCTAGTTAAACAACGGATAGGGAATCTGCCACATGCCCTAAATGCAGATAAGTGGTGTTTGATTGAAGATGATTGAAAACCAATTATTATTATTATTATTATTATTATTATTATTATTATTATTATTATTATTATTATTATGTGCGTATGGACCCAATGGATCACGCAAAGCTCTAACGATTCTGTTTTCTGAGTTGCCAAACAGCTCTCATCCTTTCTCCGTGGATCCTTTTTCGTTCTTCTGTCCACTTTGCTCCAGTCTTCTTTTTCACTTCGTTCTCTGGTTGCACTTTCCATCCATTAATTTTTTTCCTACAAAGGTTTCTGTCCGCGGTGTCATTTGGGTTTATCTGGGCTTTTTCCAGATCCTTCTTCACTTCTAGTACCCATGGAATGTTTTTTAGATGTTCTATGTAAGTGAGAATCTTGTGTGTCAGTCTACTTGCCGGCAATCTGTGGACGTGCCCATAGAATTTCAGACGTCTTTTGCGGATGTCTGCTGCAATGTTGGAATGCTCTTCTGTCTCTTTGCGTGACCTCATTCTATATCCATCTTCTGTTTTTCGGGGGCCGAGAATTTTCCTCAGGATTCTTCTTTCTTCTTTTAAAATGTTTTCTAGGTCACCTTTCCCGTTCAGTGTAAGGGTCTCGCTGGCATATAAGACTTCGGGCTTTATTACTGTATTATAGTGTCTGATCTTTGCATGGCGGGACAAGCACTTTTTATTGTATATGTTGTGAACCCTACCGTAGGCTTTCCGAAATTTTTGTAGGCGAATTTTCTGGGCAGCCTTCTCGCCTCCCGTTGGTTCAAGTATTTCTCCCAAGTACTTGAAGTGTGGTACTCGGTTGATTTGCCCATGTGTCGTGTTCAAATTTTGGATGTCAAATTTTGAGCAGAAGAACTTAGTCTTTTCAAAGGAAATTTGTAGGCCAACCTTTCCAGCACATTCGCTAAGGGTTTCAATTTGTTTAACGGATTATTATTATTATTATTATTATTATTATTATTATTATTATTATTACTATTAATTTTAGCGCTCTTCATTCTCCTCGTAGGCCTATCAGGAATATACTATTCATCTTTAAGAGTAACGTTCTACACTTAGATGTATGCACGTGGCTTCAGAGCGAAGGTAGATATTATTAGTTTTTTTTTTTTTTTTTTTTTTTTTTTTTGCTAGGGGCTTTACGTCGCACCGACACAGATAGGTCTTATGGCGACGATGGGATAGGAAAGGCCTAGGAGTTGGAAGGAAGCGGCCGTGGCCTTAATTAAGGTACAGCCCCAGCATTTGCCTGGTGTGAAAATGGGAAACCACGGAAAACCATTTTCAGGGCTGCCGATAGTGGGATTCGAACCTACTATCTCCCGGATGCAAGCTCACAGCCGCGCGCCTCTACACGCACGGCCAACTCGCCCGGTGATATTATTAGTAAAAGGGCACGAGTTTTAAAGCAATTGAGAAGCAATACTTTCAAATGTGTTCTTCTGATACTGAGAGCATGTACGATATCAGTCCATCATTCGGAGTAATGCACTGCCTCACCCGACAATTTTGTTATAACTAGAATGAGTGAGATAACGAAAATTTCTTCAACAGCAGCATACTCTTGTGACGAGAGAGGGGAAAGGGTACGGCGCAATGTCCCCACTTTCAAGAGCAAGGCGGTGGTCAGCGAGCACAGTATATAAGGTGAGAGTGGACCAGCAATGGGCACAGTCACATCACTGCACAGTCATGGCTCTCCTCAAGGTAACTATAACAGTGTGTGTCCCAGTCTGGCATCACTAATCTTTAACAAATACCTTAAACAGACACTCAAATTAACAGTTAAATAATTCTAAATTCGTTGAAGACATCTTTATGAAATGGACCTCTATAAAGATCACTGATTCCAGTCTTCGTAGTGAAAAATAATTTTAGCACTTTAGAGCGTTCTAAATGTATCACTAAATTTGACGGTAATAGAAGTCTTTATCCAAACTTCGAGGGAAAATATTTTCTTATTAAAAACGCAGCAGTGAAAGTTAACTGATTGAAGCAAATTTTAAAATAATAATTAGTATTAGGTAGAAAACAAAACAAGGTACTACTATAACGTTGTAAAATATAAACTAACCCAAATTTTAGTTTTGGCAAAAGGAACAATTTTGCATTCCACACCTCATCCCATAACATGTCGTTGATATGCGAGAACGTGTCGTCTTAAAACTCCGAGTATCAAAATCCACGAATTCCAAAAAGAGGATTAGTAAGTGTAAGTTTCTTTTTTTTTTTTTGCTATTTGCTTTACGTCGCACCGACACAGATAGGTCTTACGGCGACGATGGGATAGGAAAGGCCTAGGAAGTGGAAGGAAGCGGCCGTGGCCTTAATTAAGGTACAGCCCCGGTATTTGCCTGGTGTGAAAATGGGAAACCACGGAAAACCATCTTCAGGGCTGCCGACAGTGGGGCTCGAACCTACTATCTCCTGATTACTGAAGCAATTTTAAAATAATAATTAGTATTAGATAGAAAGCCGGCCCCCGTGGTGTAGGGGTAGCGTGCCTGCCTCTTACCCGGAGGCCCCGGGTTCGATTCCCGGCCAGGTCAGGGATTTTTACCTGGACCTGAGGGCTGGTTCGAGGTCCACTCAGCCTACGTGATTAGAATTGAGGAGCTATCTGACGGTGAGATAGTGGCCCCGGTCTAGAAAGCCAAGAATAACGTCCGAGAGGATTCGTCGTGCTGACCACATGACACCTCGTAATCTGCAGGCCTTCGGGCTGAGCAGCGATCGCTTGGTAGGCCATGCCCCTCCAAGGGCTGTAGTGCCATGGGTTTGGTCTTTTTATTAGAGAGAAAACAAAACAAAACAAGGTACTACTATAACGTTGTAAAATATAAACTAACCCAAATTTTAGTTTTGGAAAAAGGAACACGTTTGCATTCCACACCTCATCCAATAACATGTCGTTGATATGCGAGAACGTGTCGTCTTAAAACTCCGAGTATCAAAATTCACCAATTCCAAAAAGAGGATTAGAAAGAGTAGGTTTCTTTATCTGGGTCAGTCTCAAAACTCACGAGCCGGGCCACTGTTAGCGCCAGTCGGAACTGCGTGCCCTCTTGTAATTGTCATCTCCCTCATCAAGAGGTGCGATTGTCGAGTAGCCTCGTGACAGGAGGTTGAGAAACTCACAGCCATCGGGTCGGCTGTGCCACTTCAAACGCTATTGTCACTTGTAATTCAATGAAATGATAATAGAGAGTGCTGTTGGAATGAAAGATGACAGGGAAAACCGGAGTACCCGGAAAAAAACCTCCCCCGCCACCGCTTTGTCTAGCACACGGAGTGACGGGGATTTAAACCACGGAACCCAGCTTTGAGAAGCCGGTGCGCTGCCGCCTGAGCCACGGAGGCTTCAGAGATGTTTAATAAATTTCCAAATTATTTCCAATGCAGATCAGTGGTGTTCGATTGATGATGATTGAAAAGTTTTCAGGAGAAGCATTTTTTTGTGTGTTTCAACAATACGAAATCATCGAATCACCAAACACTGTTAATGATTTTTCTTAGATTTTGTTTAATTCAGAACCTTAATCGTGAATGAAATTAACTTGTACTACTTTGACCGCGCATTATTTTCTTAAGTAGAACATTAAAAACCAGAGCGTGTAAATCGCATTTGTATACTGTTAGCTAGTAAGATTTGCTATTTGTTTTACGTCGCACCGACACAGATAGGTCTTATGGCGACGATGGGATAGGAATGGGAAGGAAGCGGCCTTAAGTTATAGCCCCAGCATTTGTCTGGTGGGAAAATGGGAAACCACGGTAACCATCTTCAAGGCTGCCGACAGTGGGGTTGGAACTCACTATCTCTATCACTATCCCGCACGGCCAATTCGACCGGTCTATTAAGATTTAACAGTTCACCAAAGGCAGCTGCGTAAATTCTCTACCAATAATTCATTTCCCAGATAATAATGTCTACATCCACAATAACTAAAGAAATGTGTTACACGTAAGAAAATTACTTATCTGGTAGAAACCACTTTCATTAACAATATTCACAATATTAACAAGATAACTCAACTTATTTGGTTCTTACCGGGGACTGTTTTTGTATTCTTGAATAATTTGGAAGATAAATTTGACTATTTCTTCCATACTATGACGAAATGACTCATCTTGTTAGTGTCAAAGGATGGAGAACATTAACCTTGGTAGGTTAATGCAACCATTAAAAAAAATTGGACCTATCTGTTTTTTTCCCCGAGATGAGTGAATTATAACTTGCACACGCGGATGACAGTCTTTTACGACAAAACCATACTATTTTGCCCGACTTGTTTTCTCGCTGCTTATAACACCTATAACCGCTGTACATTTAAATTTGCGTAGTTTACACTTTTGAGATTAAATGCTCGTTGACACCAAGCGGAATAAGATCAGTGTTTTACATGAAGAACTTGGTTTGTGGCAGGGTGTTAATTCCTGTTAACATCACTCATTCGAAAAGTGCGTGGACAAACATGGGTTGAAGGACAGCGGGAGTCACCGCGCACCTCATCCCTCCTGCGGTTATTGCAGGCACCTGCTGTCCGGAGTCGTGAATTTTGATACTCATTACAATGTTAATTTAGCTACTAGTTTGTAGTCGCGAGTTTTGATACTATTTTCTACTAACTTCAACCCGTGAGCAATGAGACGTAACCGTGCTAGAAATCGTCATGACCATCCGCTGTTTACGAACGATTAAATCATAACGTTGTTCAATGACAATCAGGTTTCTCTTAAATATTCGCGCTAAAAACAACCGTGCATACAATCAACAATGTTGTTCAGGTTTCTAAGTATAACCAGTGGAGATATCCAAAGACTGTATATCGTCTATTGCTGATGTAAGGTTCAAAATTGAATGTTTAAATTTCTCATGATGTAATACAATAAGGAATGAAATTGAAATACATTCAAAAAACACGGCAGTATATTTACAGGAAATAATCGGCTACATTAATATATTTTCTAACAGGGTATGTGCCGTTCTTCGTAATATAGGACTATGCAAGGCAAAAGGTTTGGCATCTTCAGTCACATGCAATTTATACAAACCTCAATAGAAAATGCCTCGATAATGGTAATAGTAATGGTGTCAAATTAGATCCCTGAGGGTAACATTTAGTGGGAAAATTCAACACTTACAATCAAGTAAATATCAGAGTAGATATTGACGTTGCTGACAGTACAAATCCAAGAATAGTTACTTTGAAGATTCATTTTAAGATGCGAAAATGAAAAATAACCTACTTTAGTTGGGAGAGAAACTGGAAGGTTCACGAATTCACTACTGAATAATATAGACCAAACATCTCATATTAACCCGGAAAAGTCACATCTCAATATGTATTATTTTGAAGTTCTTATATTTAAAATTTTCACCTCAATCTTTAGCGAGATAAGGCAAAAAAAATTGTGTGCTTTATTCAACAGATCACCACTTAAATAAATTATACTCTTGATTTGTCCATAATCGCTCTGATTATTTTTACAGGTCCTGTCCCTCGCCGCCCTCGTGGCCGTCGCTAACGCCGGAATCCTCGGCGCCCCCGCCGTCTACGCCCCCGGCGCTCCTCTGGCTGCCCGCGCCTACGCCGCTCCCGCCTACGCTCACGCTCCCGTAGCCTACGCCGCTGCCCCCGCCTACGCTAAGGTTGCCGCCCCCGTCGCCGTCGACACCGACTACGATCCCAACCCAAGCTACAGCTACTCCTACGATGTCCAGGACGCTCTGACCGGAGACTCCAAGGGACAGCAGGAGAGCCGTCAAGGAGACGTTGTCCAGGGTAGCTACAGCCTGGTCGAGCCTGACGGCACCACACGTACCGTAGAGTACACCGCTGACCCCATCAACGGATTCAACGCCGTCGTACACAGAGGACCCGCTGCCGTCGCCAAGGTCGCCGCTCCCGTCGCCTACGCCGCTGCCCCCGCCATCGCTAAGGTCGCCGCCCCCGTCGCCTACGCTCACCCTGCTGCCTACGCCGCTCCCGCTTACGGATACGGCAAGGCCCTCATCGGTTAAAAACTGACGACATAATTCACGCGAGTCATCCATTTCATTCACCTTGTAAAATATTTCATTCATTCCGCAAATAAACAATATTTATATTGAACTTCAGACTTGTCCATTTAGACCTATGTATCCTCGTTCCCATAATTCTTTAACTTGATTAAAACATATAATTATATAATCTGCTCTGTTCGTGTAGAGGAGTGTGTGCGAGCATTTAGGAATGCTTCGTACGAGCTGTTTCTACGGCAGTAAGATCCATTTAATAGAGCCATCTCCACTGAGACAAACACAATCTTGGAATCGAAGAGGCTTCCACCGAATTTAAGCACGGTTCTCCGGGGGATGGATTTAATTTCTTTTTAAAAAAGGTATATCTACTAACGCGGCACAGCTATTCCTTCCTTAACCCTATACTGCTAATAATAAGAGTTGGTGTGTGACATTTCTTAGAGGGAGGTCCGTTTACTGCCTGCCGAGGCGGGATAAAGGGAGTGGCTGTGTGGTTGCCGTGGAAACGAGGGTAGGGCGACTGCGGTTGCCATGGAGATAAAACTTCAGGGCAGCTCGTCTTGCTGGGAGTTGCCAAATCTGTCACTGTCACTGATAAGAACCTGATTGTTTGTATAAGAGTGATCGCAAATGGGACGACACCGCCTGGCCAGGTAGTCTACAACAGATCATAGCGGTCAAAATGAAGGAGGGAACAAGTGAGCCGGAAGCGAGGGGTAAGAGCATGTAGAAAGGAATGCTGGAATGAGGCAACATCGTGAAATGGCACGTGCAGTGCTCCTCCCTCCAACCTTACCTGTCAGACGCCAACTTTAGTTAAGTCTAGTGTAGCAATGCCAACCTGTATACCAATTTGAATATGTGGAAAGGGGGGGGGGGTTACTATGTGACCACCACTTAAAGTCAAGTTTCTATAAGTTTCTATGATGTTTATTATTGGAGACATTTATACAAACAAAATATAAATTACACAAATTAAATTCATTACACTCAACTAAAGAGATCATTCAACAATAACAGCTTATTTCAACTTGGTCACATTATCAGCTTTCAACCTTTAAATGACTTACCTATAAATAAACTGCTGAATGATCTATTGTTAAAATGCCAATATTTCAAATGTTCTACTTTCATTTTTATGAATCCTATCTTCCAATCTGTTTTCCACGCGTCTTGCGGATAACAGTTTTGGAACTTTGTTTGTCTGGGTCTCTCTTGCATGATGAACATACGATAGTAGTCTAGCTCACTTTCTTATACACTTCATTTTTTGAACGGTATAGAGCTGTTATTTTCTTACTTCCGTCTTCATTTTCACTTGCAGTCATATCACTGTCATCATCTTCAGACGAATTAGCTAAATTGGAGAATATATTTCAGCATCCATCAGATGCAAATTACTCATTGTGAATGCTCTTGGAGTAGACACAGAACTATGCAATTTATATCCAGTTAATAATGCCTAGTAGAGATGTCTGAAAAATAACGTAGAAGTCACTTTGTCACAATTATATGCCTGTCACTGTTAGGAATGTAACGACGACAAAAAAATAACACGTTACCGAGTAACGACAACAGAATAACGTACTAGTGAAAACAGTAACTGGGAACTGTCACTAGTAGTAGCTTACACACACAGAATGTGACCTTCAGAGCTCAGACAGTACGCATGTCTTTCAAGTGAGAGCGCTTTCGTAGAACATTGCTTTAAATCAAATACACCATAGTGTATAATATACTCCATAGTTAATTGTTATAAGTTGCTGCTGTCATCTGGTAACTAAAGTGTAAACTGTTATGACACATTCAACTGCTCAGGGATAAACGTTGACGCAGACATTGCGCAGGGCTACCTATATTATAATATTATTATAAGTTTTACCCGTATAATTTTTCTTGTACCATAAATAAATTAGTATGCTAACTTTCCATATTGATATTATAGATAACATGACATTACTTCATTTTACTTAATCGATCCTCTTGTACCGGTTTGTGTCGAGGTTTGGCAGACTGGTCATCACGCTGACTTGTCTTCTATCTTTGATCGGAGCATTGTCAAACTAACTCCTCTAGATTTCAGAAAAGTCACTATGCTATCTTTTCATTTGATCCGTTGTCTGCCTGTCGTTAACTTTATAGCAAACAGGAATGCGTGTTTTGGTGCACCTACTTTCCAACAGTGCAGTGATGCGCAGCTGTAAGGAGACCAACTTGAAGGCGTGACCAGGCTGTGACCAATAAAAGCTGAGTAACGTTGGACGTTATTTTAACTGTCACTGTTCACAGTTACTTTATTGTAGCAGTGACAGATGTAGCAGTTACACAAAAAATTAACCGTTTGTCACACCTCTAATGCCTAGTGGCAGTCAACAATGAGTTCCACAACAAAGAAACTGTTTATATTTTACTCTGAATGGCCAACAATGCTGCACGTTCTAGCCCTTCAAGCAAGCAACTAAAGGTTCGAAAACATGCTAGGGATATAAGCTACGAGTTTTTAGGTAAATATAATAAAGTATTAGAATATATTTATTTATTTATTTGTAAAACTTACAGTCCTTTTCTTAATCATCGTTATCTGGTCGATTAGATTAGCAGTTTGCCTTTTCCTACCACTACGAGCGCTAAAGTGAGTCGATGCAGAGTTTCAGTTAAGCTCTTAGCCTATAACTGCATTCCGTGTGGACATTAAAAAACGCCTGAGGGTATTGAACCAAGGAACACATTACAGAAAGAATAATGCAAATAAGCTAATTTGGCTAGGATTTGAATAAAAAAAAGAAAACGACCGAGCTCGATAGCTGCAGTCGCTTAATTGCGGCCAGTATCCAGTATTCGGGAGATAGTAGTTTCGAACCCCACTGTCGGCAGCCCTGAAAATGGTTTTCCGTGGTTTCCCATTTTCACACCAGGCAAATGCTGGGGTTCCTTCCCACTCCTAACCTTTCCCTGTCCCATCGTGGCCGTAAGACCTACCTGTGTCGGTGCGACGTAAAACAACTAGCAAAAAAAAAAAAAAAAGAAAGAAAACGTGCATATAAACAAGCGATTTTAAGGCCGTTTTTCCGGAACTGTATTTAGACCGGAAGTGATTTTCGAAATTTGTTATATATTTATTTTGATAGACCTATCGAAGTTTCACAAGTTGACACCTTTCCGGATCCTTTAGTCCTTCAACTTTCGGCTCAATTGAGGAAATTGCTTAATTTTACGATTTTCGTAGTATGGGGACTCGTACTTTGTCTGCTAACACATGTTTTCAATATTAAAATGACTGCCAATACTAAGTACAGTAAGTCATTTGTAACATCAAATGTCCACTCATGTTTGAATGACTCTCTACCGCCTTCAGACTGTGAAAATTAATAAACCAAGTACACCATTCGGCGTCATTGTTAGTTAGTAACATTACATAAATGTTAATGTCTTTTGTTTGAAATGTTAAAAGAAACAGAGGAAGAAATAGCAGGTGGTCGGTACAAAGTAACGCCCCGTTGGTATTCCTAGGTTTAAGTTCTTATATTTTATCTACTTAGTTTGGAGCTCCCGTATCAGAAATAGGAAATAAAGTTGTCACTTATCAAGTAAGAAAAATCCTGTCTTTATCCAGCTTCCTGATTATCCTATTTTTCCCTAATGTCCCCTCAGTGAAAGTTATTGTTCGTACTCCTGATGAACTGAGGAAGCATGAAAGAGCTGGGATCGATAAGGTAAAAGGCAATTTATATGAAGATGGAAGTGTACGAAGATGAGAAGATGGTACTTTCGTATGTTTTTACGTTCGTTTTATCTCCTTTTTCTTTGAATTTTCTTTCTTTACGTCCGACCGGCACGGACAATGGGATATGAAAGGGGCACGACTGGACTTAATAAATGCACCACCACCGGGCGAGTTGGCGGTAAGCTTGCATCCGGAAGATAGTGCGTTCGAACCCCACTGTCGGTAGCCCTGAAGATTGTTTTCCGTGGTTTCTCATTTTCACACAAGGCTGTACCTTAGTTAACATGTCCACTTCCTACCCACTCCTAGGCCTTTCCTATCCCATTGTCGCCATAAGATCTACCTGTGTCGGCGCAACGTAAAACAAATTGAAAAAATTAATGCACCGCCCCAGCATTTACTTGGTGTGAAAAAGGGAAATGACTGAAATCCATCTTAATACCTGCTGAATAATAGTAGTTGCCTACGTATCCCAAACCTCATATACAACTCAATCTGTCTGCCCTTTCCGTTGCTCCTTCTTCCCATACTGACTTCTGTGTTTTTCAAGGGTTCCTTTTCATATTTTTGTCCCTCTATACAAGGTGTTCCGAAAAATGGTGTCAAACTTCCCTTTGAAATAAAAACCTTACCCGTGTAGCTCTTATAAAGACCATACAGCCGAGCTCTATTTCTTCTAGATTAAAGACTTTCCCAATTATTTGTAGTCCTCCTATTTTTGTTTACGAAACGCAACGCTCTACTTGTAAATTTTTCTAGGGAATTTATTAAACCTCCCCTGTACGGTTCCCAGCATGCATATCCACACTCGAGAATCTGTCTTACCGAAAATTTCTTATTGTAAGCATAGAACGTATGTTCATAGAGATGCTTTTATTGTTTATGGATTTACAATCTACGCCACGTTCTAAAAGAGAAAAGAGTGAAGTTCTGCGAACGTAAGGGTAGTATTCAATAAGCAGGGTAGAGTGGACTAAATGGCATGTAGAGTAACTTAATGGTAAGAAACTATGTTTCAAACGGTACTACCTTCGATTGAAAATTTTCATTCCTTAAAAATTTGTTTGCGAAATGTCACTGCATTGCTTTGCCCTTCAACACGTGTTACAATACGATGGCAATTAAACATAAATGTATTTGATGTTATCAATACTGAGCTGTCTTATTTATAAGCTGCCGGCGCCGCAGACTAGGGCTACCGTGCCTGCCTCTCACCCGGAGGCTTCGGGATCGAGTCCCGATCAGATCTGGGATGTATACCTAGACCTGATTGCTGGTTCGAGGTCCACTCAGCCTGCATGATTACAATTGAGGTGCTATCTGACGGTGAGATAGCGGGCCCGGTCTAGAAAACCAAGAATAACTGCCGAGAGGATTTGTCGTGCTGAACATGCGTCACCTCAGAATCTGCACGCCTTCGGGACGAGCAGCGGTCGCTTGGAAGACCAACGCCTGTTAGGGCTGTAATTTCATGGGGTTTGTTTTTTGTTTCATTAACTGTAACCTAAACAATAATTTATATCTGGCGGCCCAAGGTACAAAGACAACTTGTACCTCCGGTTTCTTGACACCTATTGCATTGTCTACTACAATGATATGGTTCCATTTTAAAAAAGCCAAACACGGTCTCTGTTTTGTTGTAGATGAATAAGAAAATAATTTAATTTTATTGAATAATAAACTACGATTGGAAGTGAAAGCTAATTTATCATAAAGCACCAAATTACCCAACTCTACCCCACAACTTTTAAATAATTTCGAAGAGGAGTTTTACAATGTCTGCTCATTTGTGAGGAGAGTTATTATACACTGAGGACAATCAGATGTCTACTATTTGTTTCTATTTTGTTATTTGGTTTACGTCGCACTAACACAGACGATCTGATTGATTGATGTTTGTTGTTTAAAGGGGGCTCTTACGACAGGCAGGGGATACCGTGGATGAATTCTTCGTCTGCCTCCCCCACCCAGTCCGCCGGCAAGCTGGTTAGGACCCCCCTATCCGCCACCTGGGACGAGCCAAGTGGGAGTATCACCTCTCCCCCTGCTACGCCAGCGTAGTAGGTTCCTGGACAGATAGGTCTTATGACATGTGATAGGAAAGGCCTAGGAATGGGAAGAAAGCAGCCAAGGCATTAAGGTACAGCCCCAGTATTTGCTTAGTGAGCAAATGTGAAACCACGGAAAACCATCTTCAGGGCTGCCGACAGTCGGGTTCGTATCCACTATCTCCCGGATGAGGGCTCACAGCTGTGCGCCCCTAACCGCAGGGTCAACTCGCCCGGTCACATGTCTACCTATTGTTAAAGAACCAATATTGAAATATCATACATACATATTCAACGTAGACTTTTGCCTTTCAGCGTTCAGTTTGCAAGCTTCTGTTAATTTACCACAAGACTTCACAATCCTCTAACTACCTTTGTGGCTTTGTTTACTTCCATATCACTTACGTTTAAGTAAATCAAAACTCAGTCTCACCACCATCTTCTTGGTCTGCCTCCACTTATCCTAGGCTCCATGACAGATTCAAAAAATTCTCCACTCGTCTCAAATGACTCCAAAACATTCAAAATGTCACAAAAACCAAAATTCTTCCCAGCGGCTGGCGGTACGCACCGTCTCACTGCACTATAAACAATTAACAGTTGCAACTTATCTCGGCAGCATAATAACAACTGATAGAAGAAGTTGAAGAGAAATTGCCAGCAAACCAAAACAGTTTTGAATAAGAAAACTTTGTAATCCAAAAACACAATATGAAGATAAAGTTGGAATTCAAGTGGACAAATTGGGGCAAATTTCGTCTATAGGAAGGGGAGTTATGGATTGGTAAAACTTACCAAGGGAGATGTTCAATAAATTTCCAATTTCTTTGAAATAGTTTAAGAAAAGGCTAGGAAAACAACAGATAGGGAATCTGCCACCTGGGCGACTGCCCTAAATGCAGAGCAGTGGTGACTGACTGACAAGGCCGCATTATTAGGCTGAAATAGGTTAGAATGCAAACTGATTATTATTATTATTATTATTATTATTTAAAGGGGCCTAACAGCTAGGTCATCGACTTCTAATGGTACGAGGTGAACGAAACGAAAATTAACACTTCAAAATTTATCCAACAAAGCCATATGGCATGGCTGCAACGTCATGATCAGAGCTGGCCGTGTGCATCGTCTACCTCCGTTTGGAGACGACGTCTTAAGAAGAAGAAGAAGAAGAATCCAAAACGAATTATAATGAAAAAGTGATAGTGAATGAAAAACATCAGCGGATCCAATTCACAAACTCTGAATTACTTGGATGATGCATAATTATCTAAATGGGTCCAAAATCCAGGTCGCCGAGTCCTCACAATGGTACTAATCGCTAATAAATTAGAATCATGGTGTTCCTCGTGTACCAGTACTGCACCAGGGCACAGAAAATGCCATAGGACGATAAAAGTACAAGATTACACACAGCCTGCGATTCATTTGCGAAATGGCCAGCATTGAGGCCTTCGGGCCAGAGGGTCACGCGTTCCATTCTCGGCTGCGTCGAAGATTTTAATCGCATTTGATTAATTCAGCTGGCTCGTGGACTGGGTTTTTATGGTTCTGACAAGATTATCCTTTTCAAATTCAGGCAACACACCAACCACAATGGAAACACGCAACAGTGATTACACACCTGCATGTAGGGTTGGCGTCAGGAACGGCATCCGGCCGTAAAACAGAGCCAAATCCACACGTGAGACAATTCTCACCCGTGACCTAACAGTTGTCGGAAAAGCAGTAGCAGAAGAACAAGAAAACAAACCTTCAAATAAAGAAACGCTGAAAAGGACTAACGAAAAACCAAGCGAGCCTGTTGAATAAACTAACTCATAGAAGATACAATTGGATCGGACTTAATCTTGAGGCACGGAAGTCTTTTGCATACGGTAAGTCGAGGGCAATGCAGGAGGAAAAATACAGCAATTAAAGGTTATCATAATTTCTTGGAACTTGGAACAGAAGACATTAGCCGCAGAAGAGAGAAGCCGCTACAAACCGTACTTTGTTTTCAACACCTCAGAAGTACAAAATCCACCATCGAAGGCAGTTTATGCGTACCGCTTCATCCATCGAGTTCATTCATAATAATGATAGTGATGTGTGTAAATTAGCCAGGAGATCAAGAGGATTGTCGGGCCGCCAGAAAAATTGTTGCCCGCTTAGCTTATAATAATAATAATAATAATAATAATAATAATAATAATAATAATAATAATAATAATAATAATAATAATAATAATAATAATAACTGGCTTTACGTCCCACTAACTACTATTCTTTATGTTTTTCGGAGACGCCGAGGTTCCGTAATTCAGTACTGCAGGAGTTCTTTTACGAGCCAGTAAATCTACCAACACAGGCTGACGTATTCGAGCACCTTCAAATACCACCAGACTGAGCCAGAATCGAACCGGCTACGTTGGGGTCAGAAGGCCAGCGCCTCAATCGTCTGAGCCACTCAGCCCAGCGAGTTCATTCCTAACTAAGACTTTACATCCTCATTCCGAGTACAAAAGGGAATTCGGGAAGTTAGGACTGAAAGACTGCGACCAGCGGTGGGGTCGTTCAAGACGAATGAATGAGGCTGTGTTACCTAGGGTCGTACTTAAAAACGGAAAGTGCAGGCCTAAATCAAGTCACACAACTTTTATCACTTTTTCGTCGTACTGGCACAGATAGTTTACAAGTAGAGCCCGGATGTTTATGCATTAATATATTAGAATGCAAAGTTTCTGAGGCGAGCAGCGAGTGTAGTCTACCTTCACAACGATTATGCTATGGGGTTTGCATAAATATTAGGGGTACGGCCCATCTGAACTCCTATAATATTCATGTTACTCTTGCTACATTATGGAAGAACGGGTGGCCGACACTTCCGATAAACCAAATTTAGTTAGCAATCTAACCTGTTACGCATGAAAATCCGAGCTTTGGTTATAAGGCGACAGTGGGATAGAAAAGGCCTAAGAGTGGTAACAAAGCGGCCTGGCCCTTAGGGATCAATCCCAGCATTTGCGTGGTGTAAAATGGGAAACCAAGGAAAACCATCTTTGGGACTGCTGACAGTGGGGATCGAACCAAATATCCCCCGAATGCAAGCTCACAGCTACGCGACCCAAACCGCGCAGCCACCCGCTTTGTGCAACACAACAAGTTGCAGCTAGAAGATTATGGAGGATTACAGATAATTCACAGAGGATTGCAGACTGGGGGTAAAAGGCATAAGAGTCCATAATGATGTATACAATGTATATTACAAACCGGTTTCATTTTCTTTCAATTTAGCACATTCACAGGAGGGATCGAGTCGTATAACAGCCCTAATTAAGGTCACGGCCGCTTCCTTCCCACTCCTAGCTCTTTCCTATCCCATCGTCGCCATGAGACTACTCCGTGTCAGTGCGACGTAAAGAAAATTTAAAAAAAGACATTTCCTTTCGGTAACGCTACATGTGTCGGCTAGGATTCAAACCGTAGATCTTCTCCAGGGACAAAAACCTGAGATTACATTACATCCCCGATACTGTAACATACGAATAACCAATAAACAACTTGAAACACTGCAAGTTGCTGTGTGATTCGGACCACGTCGTCATTTTACGAGGATTCCCATTTTCACACCTAGGGCAGAACGCTGGTTAAGTCGACGGCTACTTTCTTCACGGTCTTAGCCCTGTCACCATAAACCTGTCCGAATCGTTGCAATGTAACGCCAATAACAGAAATCAAAGACACCTTGAACTACAAAACATATCTGTTTATATTCATAACTACAGTGGTCTGAGAAATGCTATTAGTACAAAAACTTTCGCTGAGCTAGCAAATCAATGTATGGTTTTAAATCTCCAAGTGTTTATGTGACCATTTAAACATCAGAGCAGTGCGTGAGAATGTGTCCTAAAACCGTGGGAAAGACCGGCCAGAAATTAGAACCCTGCGGAACGTCAAGTTGAAGCTAAATCTCGACATTTTCAATCCTATCATGAATGCAAACACTTGGAATTTGATACTACAAATTATTCTCTATGATATTATATTCTGAAAATTGTTTAGAGTGGTTCAACCTCACATTAATTCATACATTTTCGGCGACGGTGGGACGGGAAGGTATAGGATAAACAAGGAAGTGGCAATGTATTTCTTAAGGTACAGCCCCAGAACACGATTGTTGTGAATATGGGAAACCATCTCCAGAACGGCCCATACCAGGCGTGAAAATTCTAAACTACAATCACATACGCACTCGTTGTAAAAGCTAATGCGTCTGTATGCCGGCACGACTTTTACAACAACAGTAATGCAATTTGCTCGAAGTTATTTTTCTGATGCTGAGAAGATGTATATATATTAGTTCAGTCTATAATTCGTAGAAATGCACTGCCTCACCACAACCATTTTTGTATAATCTGAATGAATAAGATAACGAAAATTTCTTCACAGTGCCATACTCCGATGACGGGAGAGGGGGAAAGGTAGAACGCAATGTCCCCACTTTCAAGAGCAAGGCGGTGGTCAGCGAGCACAGTATATAAGGTGAGAGTGGGCCAGCAATGGGCACAGTCACACCACTGCACAGTCATGGCTCTCCTCAAGGTAACTATGCATACAGTGTGTCCCGGTCTGACATCACTAATTTTTAATTACATCTTCTAAAATACCATAATCCTTTAAATTATTTTAAATCAACACTCAAATTAACAGTTATGTCATTATTAACCCGTGAGGATCGGACATGTTTGAGAAAGCAGCGTTTCGAGAGACCAGCAGAGTTCCAGTCAGTGTAGTCACTGTCACACTATTTGACAAGCATTTCTCTGCGTTATGTATCATTACATTGAATTTTAATTAAAATAGTTGAATATTCTTTCTTTAAAATTTGAAGAAAAATTAAATTTAGTTGAATAAATGAACTCTTATGATAAGAATGATTATTATAAAAAATATGGTACAGGGAATAGTATATAAAACAGCCACATTTTTACATTTCTTGCAACCAAATGTGAAACAATGACACAGGAAAATATTTCACGGCCTAGCATTCCTATTATCTGTTGATGTTCAGCAAGCGAGGCCATCAGCGATGTCCAATGCCGATATCAATTGCTCGCGTAAGGTTCAAGGAAAATGTAGTTTTGTCTCCGATACCATTCTTGAATACTAAGCATGTGAACTGAAACATGATCCGAATAACACGTCCACACTAATATAATATCCCAAATGTGTTATATGCCTGAGAGTAGTGCACTTGAAAGTAATATCGGTCTCTGAAGCTATTTGGTGAGCCTCATGGCATATGTACGCCATGGGTCTGGCGTCCTTAAAGCTTTCGTATTATCCAAATGTTCACATAAAAGATTATCGCAGGATAAAATAATTATATAATGCAGATAGTAATGGTCTCAAGTTAGAACCTTGAGGAACGTCTAGTAGAAAGTTCAAGATGTAATTTACCTTCCAGCTAGAATAGATATTGAGAAGACTGAGAGAATACAAACTAGAACAGATAGTAAGACCTTTCAAGGCGCGTAATTGGACAACAGCCCCACGTGGTCGAATACATAGACTCACTAAGAACTTACTTGCTGAAAATCCCGAACAAATTTCCTTGTATCATAATAGAGCAATCACTCAAAATCGAAAGTGTAATAAATTATAAACCTACTAGAGTTAAAATTCTCATGTTTAGAATCTTAAACTTCAGTCTTCCCCAAGATGCATTCACTCATTGATTCACTAATTTATTCATTCAATATATCAGCAGCTTAAAGGAAATTCTATTCCTCCAATTTAACCAAAATAACTCTCTAAATCTTAATGAAGGTTAAAATAGTAATTTTTTTTTACAGGTCCTGTCCCTCGCCGCCCTCGTAGCCGTCGCTAACGCCGGAATCCTCGGCGCCCCCGCCGTCTACGCCCCCGGCGCTCCTCTGGCTGCCCGCGCCTACGCCGCTCCCGCCTACGCTCACGCTCCCGTAGCCTACGCCGCTGCCCCCGCCTACGCTAAGGTTGCCGTCGACACCGACTACGACCCCAACCCAAGCTACAGCTACTCCTACGATGTCCAGGACGCTCTGACCGGAGACTCCAAGGGACAGCAGGAGAGCCGTCAAGGAGATGTTGTCCAGGGTAGCTACAGCCTGGTGGAGCCTGACGGCACCACCCGTACCGTAGAATACACCGCTGACCCCGTCAACGGATTCAACGCCGTCGTACACAGAGGACCCGCTGCCGTCGCCAAGGTCGCCGCTCCCGTCGCCTACGCCGCTGCCCCCGCCATCGCTAAGGTCGCTGCCCCCGTCGCCTACGCTCACCCTGCTGCCTACGCCGCTCCCGCTTACGGATACGGCAAGGCCCTCATCGGTTGAACATTGACGACATAATTCGCACGAATCATCCATTTCATTCATCTTGTAAAATATTTCATTCGTTACGCAAATAAACATTATATATTGAACTTCTGACTTGTCCATTTGAACCTATGAGTCCTCGCCTCCATTAAACTTAACAATCAAACTTCATATAATCATATAACCTGTGCTGTTCGTGTAGAGGAGTGTATGCGGGCATTTTCTACCGCAATAAGGTCCATTTTTACAGCCATCTCTGCTGAATCATACAGTCATGGAAAAGAAGAGAATTCCAATGAATTTAACCACGGCTCTATGGGGGATGGATTAATGTACTTTATAATATTTCACACTGCTATCGCGACGCAGCTATTCGCTCCTTCCAAAGTTCTTAGTTTGGAACTAATGCATCAGATATTGGAAAGGAGGTTGTCATTTACCAAGTAAGAAATTCCTGCCTTTAGCCACATTCATGCTTATCTTACGCTTCACAAATTACGATTGAATACCTGTCAGGATGTCCCTTCAATGAACGTACGTGTCCATCCTTCTGATGAAGCCGCAAAGCATAAAATAGCTCGAGGGAAGCTGATAGAGCTGGGATTTAGAAGCAGAGACACTATCGAAGTAAAAACGGAATGAGATGATTGTCGTTGTCCTTGTGTGTGTTGTAATGTTTGTCCCTATCTCCTCATTACTTTTAATTTTTTTTACATCGCAGCGACAAAGACAGGTCTTACGAAGGCGATGATGTAGGATGCCTGGTGTGAAAATGAGAAACGGCGGAAGTGCATCATCAGGGCTGCCGACAATATAATGAATGCGGACAACTACGTGATTCAATCCGCCGAGACAACTGACTATCTCCTTCCGTTGCTCCCATTGTTCACATACACTTGTCATGTGTTTATTAAGGGTTCCTTTTCATGTTATTTCTCTATCAAAATGTAGGAAATCAGAACGTGAATTGTACACTCAGAAGCGACACAAAATTCTCTATGAACATTGTCGATCATTTAGGGGTGTACGCCTCTTTATGTAATCAGGAAGTAAGGAGAAGCGGGTAACAAGTATAAGCTATTCTGCACAACGGCTATGCTATGAGGTTTGCATAAGTATTAGGGGTATGGCCCATGAGAAGCCCTAGAATTTATGTTACTCTCACTACATTACGGAGGAGCGGTCTAGACGACATGACGTAATAAGCAATTTATTTTGCATTCTAACCTGTTACTGCATAAATTTCGGGACTCTAGTAAATAATATTTCCAGAGCAGCTTTGGAATATCTAGCAAAAGACAGACTACGGGACGTACATGATCAGAGGGATGTTTGATATTGTTATGGGGTGTACTATACACGTCCTGATTACTTCCCTGAATAAGAATTGGTTTGTCACTTGTTTTTCTTATTCCCATTACTTAGGTCGATATTTTAAAAATACGTCAGTGATAGTACGATGCTCTTCAATATACAATGCCTTATTCAACAGAGAAAAGGTGAAATTTTACGAACGAAACAGTAATAGTAAGTAGAGTAGACTGGGGAAATTGGGATATGGAGTAATTTGGTTCAGAAATGTATCTGATGTACCCAATACTTACCTGTATTATTTATAAATTTAACCACACTTTATATCTCCTCGTCCAAGCAACAAAAGGTCGTTGTACCTTCGGTAAACAGACACTTGGCTCGTAATGAATATTAAAATATGTCAAACAAGTTCTCTACTTTGTTGTAGATGAATAAGAAGCTTATCACTAGAAAATCTAAAAATTGGAACTGCAAGAAAATATTCATACAGCATTAAATTATCCCGTGGTAATATGATATGGATATTTCCCACTACGTCTGAATATTCCCATTTACCAACATCCAATATTGGCATTAAATTGTTATTCTTCTACCATACGTACTTCAAATTAGTTATATCTTGACCCCTTCAAAGTACTTAATGCATGTAGTCCAACCCTTGTCCCGTTTCTCTAAAGGGTCGGGTATGAAGTGAGATGAACCTTCGTAGCAAGTATTTAGGGCCAGATGCCCTTCCTGGTGTCAACCTCATCAAGGGAGTTAATGAGATGAAATAAATGATGTGGTATATGACAGAAAGTGGCTTTTTCGCCGCACCGACACAGATAGGTCTTAAGGCGACGATGGGATACGAAAGGCCTAGGAATGGGAAGGAATCGGCCATGACCTTAATTAAGGTACAGCCCCAGGATTTGCCTGGTGTGAAAATGGGGAACCACGGAAAACCATCCTCAGGGCTGCCGGCTGTGGGGTTCGAACCTACTATCTCCCGGATGCAAGCTCACAGCCGCGCCCCTAACCGCACAGCCAACTCGCCCGGTGAGGCAGGATGAAACCCTGTGCCAGCACATGGGCTACTCTTGTCGAATAGCTCAAAGCTTAACGTCCCCATCATCAACAGCGTCACACCATATTAATAACGCGGAGAAGTCTGAAACTGAATCCAGTCTTTTGGCACACAATTTAGTGATCAAAAATTGGATAGCTCCACCTCAGGTATCCTGCCGGCCAGGATTCTGATGGTCAAATATCTTTCGACCAACGGGACTCGAAGAGGCTAACCATGGTATCAGACGATATAAATTAGATGCCTTAATGACGATCACCAGGCGGGCTCTTCAAACAACTTAATAACGCGAGCAATTTAAGGTTAGAAAATGTAACACAAATTACCCAACAATAAAGCAGCGAAATCAGAGTGTCCTTACGCAAGTGAATGTCTAGTTTTCAACTATAGTTTAGATAAACTGGAAGTACTGGAAACACAAATAAATGAAATACACTGCCGAAGAAATCACGCAACATCCTCAAGGACCATGCTCAGTGGCACTGCATACTGAGGGATGGTTGTGTTAGTGATTCATTTGTCACGGACATTGGCGATCAGATGGCGCTCAGGACAACTGTCCGTACACACTCTGTTTTGACTTTGCAGGCAGTAACTGTGCTGAGGTTAGCGGTGACCAGTCTTTGAAATATTCATTGTAGATTACAACCGTGTCCTGCCGAGGAGTACTTGTTCCTGCTGAACAGCAGCAGCCATTTGAACGGGGTCGCAGTGTGTGCCTGTGGGAAGCTGGATGGACATATCGACGGACTGCTGTACATGTTGGGCACAATGTATCGGTGGTATATCGTTACTTTCAGCAGTGGTCTGTGGAACATTCCTACACCCGTAGACCAGGCTCCGGACGTCCGTGTAGTACAGACGCACGTCAAGATCGACGCACTGTGCGAGCAGCGGTGCTGACCGAACCTCAGCCAGGAACGAAATTTGGTCACAAGTTGCACCTTCTATGTCACCGTCGACTTGCCTCTCACCAGGCTAACACTAACACCACCACCCCGCCAAGTACGGCTAGTCAGGTGTCATAAACGAGTCAACTCTTCAGTGACGAGAGTAGGTTCTGTCTGTATGCAAGTGATTGGACCTGGTGAGCGGCCTATTCCAGAGTGCATTCGCCCATGACACCCAGGTCATCGTAAACCGTACATTAGTTACAACTCGCGGTCACAGTTGGTTTCTCTGCAGGGTAACGAAACCAGTGCCCGCTACAATGCTCAGGATGTCTCCATGATACTGCCATTTCTTGGACAGGAAGGTGACGTGCTTTTTCAGCAGGACAATGCATGGCCACATACAGCTGCTGCGACAAAACGTGTTCCACGTGGTGTACAACAACTGCTCTGGCCAGCACGATTACCGGATCTCACGCCAACTGAACACGTGTGCGACATGATGAAGTGGAAACTTAGCGTTCTCTGGAGCCGGTAAGAACCATTGCCCGAACTCCATCAATAGGTGCAAGATGCTTGAGACAATCTATCGCAGGATGCCATTCGGTTGCATGAGCAAATGCATACCTGCATTGCCACCAGAGGGGGGTACACTGTATTGATGTGACAGTTTAGGCACCCTTTACTGTGACATGTGTGTTCCATTTGGTCTGAATTTGTAATCATATACTCCTGCAATGATGAACAACCTGTCACATCGCTTATGAATAAAATTATCTTGTCCTTGAGTTTACATGTGGAAGGTAGTGTAAATCGTTGGGATATTAATTAAATAATAATTATGTTATTCGTTTCACTTCCTAAGAACTACTTTTACGCTTTTATCGAGATGCCGAGATGCCGGAATTTTGTCACACAGGAGTTCTTTGTGTTATCGGTAAATTTACCAACATGGGGCTGAGGTATTTGATCACATTTAAATACCACCGGGCTGAGCCAGGATGGAACCTGCCAGCTTGGGATCAGAAAGCCAGCACATAAACCGTCTGAGCCACTCAGCCCGGCAGAGAGTAATTAACCAAAATTAAGTATTTTTACAAGAAAAGCAAATAATCACTACTATAAAGCTGAATTATTTTAAAGTAAAATGCTGGGATCACCGACTGAAAACCATGAAGAAGAAGAAGAAGAAGAAGAAGAAGAAGAAGAAGAAGAAGAAGAAGAAGAAGAAGAATTTTCCCAGTCACCGTCCGCACAACTATTCAAATACTTCTCTATCAACAGTGCAGCATTCCATAACACTTTCGACATGTATAAGTACAGCAACTTTGACCGATTTCCTACAAAATACCTCTAACTGACTTAGCGTCATCTTCAGATCCCGGACGCAATTATACCTCATAGATGTGCTCCTATGAAGTACCAATAGCATTTTTTTTTCAATTTGTTTTACGTCGCTCCAACAAATAAGGTGACGATGGGATAAAACGTAGGTAGCAATCGGAAGGAAACGATCTTGCCATAATGTGAAAATGGGAAACCACGGGAAACCATCTTCAGGGCTGCCGACATTGGTGTATCCAGAATACCCCACCTGATAATGCGAAGGCTAAAAGTCAAAGCTTATATTTCTGTTTGGTTCGAAAATCTTGAGCACCGTAGTGAGGAGTCTCACACACATTTTTCCTTTTCGCTGTTGTGTGTTTTACGTCACACAGACACAGACAAGTATAATGGCAACGCCGGGATGGGAAAGCTCTAGGATAGGGAGCGAAGCAACCGTGGACTTAAATAAGCCTGGTGTGAAAATGGGAAACCTCGAAAAACCATCTGTAGAACTTTTAACGGAGGGGTTCGAACCCAATACATCCCGAACGCAAGCTAACAGCTACACGGTAGAACAGTATAAACTACTCGCTCATCCTCATCTATCCATATTCGGTATCAACTTTAATCCACAAACCTTGTAATAATAATAATAATAATAATAATAATAATAATAATAATAATAATCCACTGGTTTACTCCCACCAGCTACTTTTAAGGTTCCCGGAGAAACCGATTCGCCAGAAGTTTCGCCCGACCGGAAAGAGGCTGGCGTATATGAGCACCTTGAAACACCACCGGACTGCGCCAGGTTCGATCCCCTCAATTTGAATTTACAAGGCCAGCGCTCTACCGCCATAATCACTCAGGCCGACGAGGCCCCTCTCCTGTCCGAACTAATACGTACAGTGTATCTGTAATAATCTAGGTATAAAATTACAATCAAAATGCCTGTGCGCTATGCACATTACGCATGATCCCCGCATCCACATTAAAAGATATGGTAAACTGTTTAGATGGTCAAAGGAGGTAGGTATATATCTCAACCTTCTAGCATTCAAACTGTGGAAACTGAATCCAGATTACCGACCAGGCAAAGATGCAATGGGACAAAGCAGTCGAAAATGCACAGGGCTAGGTTTATTTATTCAATCATATTTTTTAAATATCCACAAAGACAAAGAACAGTTCTAAGTGTTTGTTCTTCGCCCATAGCATGTATTCTATATATCTCGCCAGCAATTACGAGAGAGACCTTTAGCGGTATGACGACCTTGGCCGAATATTCCCACGTGTTGTCAAGAAAGAATGATTATCGTACATTCCTTAGGAGGTAGAAACTTCGTTATCAGCACAGTGCAGTGTTCCATAGCAGTCCTAAAATTGGGAAAAGCAAACTTACCTTTAGCATAACCTGGAATTCCAACAACATAGACATATTCTTTCGGAAACCTTAAATGCATCGACCAGGATTCGAACGATAGAAAACCAGAGGTAAAATACTCAGCTACAATATCCCCGACAGTATAATCAATAACTACCATGAAACACGGTGAGATGACTACCTGATTTGAACCATGTAGTCGTAACTTCGTTTCTAATTTTCACACCAATCAAATGCTGGGTTTGAACCTTAAATCGACGGCCACTCGCTTCAGAGACTTAGCCCTGTCAACATTAACCTGTCTGAATCGGTGCGACGTAAAACGAATAGCAGAAAATCAAAGACACCTTGAAATACAAAACATATTGATGTATACGTAATTACAGTGGCTGAACTCTTAAATTCAAAGTATGTTTTTAAATCTCCGGTTGCGTATGCAACCATATTAACATCAGGGAAGTGCGTGAGAATGAGTCTCAATACCACATGCAAGAGCGGTCGCAGATTAGAGCCCTGGGGAACGTCCAGTTGAAACTAAACCCCGACATTCTTAATCCGATCATGAATATGATCGTGTTATATTTGAGGCTATAACTTATTCTCTATGATATTCATTTCCGAAAATCCTTTATAGCGATTCAACTCCACTGAAAGAGTGAGACCAGCGATGGGGTCGTCCAAGACGAATGGATGAGGCTGTATTACCTAGGGTCGTACTTTAAAACGGAAGGTGCAGGCCTATATCAAGTCACACAACTTTTTTTTCCACTTTTTCGTCGTACTGGCACAGATAGGTTACAAGTAGAGCCCGGATGTTTATGCATTAATATGTTAGAATGCAAAGTTTCTGAGGCGAGCAGCAAGTATAGTCCACCTTTACAACGATTATGCTACGGGGTTTGCATAAATATTAGGGGTACGGCCCATCTGAACTCCTATAATATTCATGTTACTCTTGCTACATTATGGAAGAACGGGTGGCCGACACTTCCGATAAACCAAATTGACACGCTTTTGGCGACGGTGGGATGGGACAAGAACGGAAGTGTCCGTGAACTTGTTAAGGTACATCCCCAATATTTGGCTGGTATAAATACGGGAAATAAAGGAAAATCATCTTCAGAACTGCCCGTAGCAAGCGTGAAATTTCTAATTTACACCCAGGCGTATGCACTCGGTTTCAAAGTTAATGTGTCTGTATACGACACGACTTTTAAAACAACGCTGAAGCAAATCTTGCCAAGTTACTTTCCTGATAATGAGAAAACGTACGTATTAGTGGAGTCTGTCATTCGGAGAAATTCACTGCCTCACCACGACAAATTTTGTATAACCTGAACGAACATTTCTTCACAGCACCATACTCCGGTGACGGGAGAGGGGGAAGGGTTGGACGCAATGTAACCACTTTCAAGAGCAAGGCGGTGGTCAGCGAGCACAGTATATAAGGTGAGAGTGGGCCAGCAATGGGCACAGTCATATCACTGAACAGTCATGGCTCTCCTCAAGGTAACTATGAATACAGTGTGTCCCGGCATCCAGTCTGATATCACTATTTTTCATCCTATACTTTAGAATAACATAAGACTTTAAAGTGTTTTAAATCACCACTCAAATGAACAGTTATGTTGTTATTAACCTGTAAGGACCAAATATGTTTAAGACAGCTGCGTTTGGAAAGACCAGCAGAGTTCGGTCAGTGTAGTCAATGTCAAACCAACTAAAAAGCAATTTATGTTTTGCGTTATGTATTAGTACATTTGATTTAATTAAAATACTTCAGTATTCTTTCTCTTAAATTTGAAGGGAAATTAAATTTACATGGATAAAAGAACTCTTATTGCAAGATTTATTATTAATTAATAATAGCGTAAATATAATATTATTTAAAACAACCAAAATAATATTTTTGCACACAAATATTATTATTGCAAGTTTTCTTGCAAGTAAATGGAGTTGATTTGAAACAATGGCGCAGGAGGATATTTTACGAGCTAGCTTTGCTATTGTCTGTTGATATTCAGCAAGTGAGGCCATCAGTGACGTCCTGTGATGATATCATCAATTGCTCGCATAACATACAAAGAACTTATACATATAGTCTCGAACACCATGCATATGCACTGAAACATGGTCCGAATGACACGTCCACAATACTAAAATATTCGAAATGTGTTATATACCTGAGAGGTGTGCATTTGGAGGTAATATCGGTACTGTAATGTGTTTTTAATAAGATATTTGGTGCCACTCATTACAAATTTACGTCAGGGGTCTTGAGTCCTTAAACCCCTGTGTATATGTAATTGTTCATACAAAGGATTAACGCAGGATAAAATAATTCGGTAATGCAGATAGTAATGGGCTCAAGATAGAACCCTGAGGAACGTCTAAAGACAATTCACAATGCAACTGACCTCCCAGTTAGAGTATATACTTAGAAGGTTGAGAGAATACCAACTAGAAGCGCTGAAGTGAACGATAGCCCAACGTTCTCAAAGCGAACACTCGTAGAACTTACTTGCTTATAATCCCGATCAAATTTTCTCCAATCAGAACAGAGAAGATACTCCTGTTCGAAATGTGTTTCCTCTGATATAACCAAAATAACCATCTGAATATTAATGAAGGTTAAAATAGTAAATATTCTCATGTTTTCAGGTCCTGTCCCTCGCCGCCCTCGTAGCCGTCGCTAACGCCGGAATCCTCGGCGCCCCCGCCGTCTACGCCCCCGGCGCTCCTCTGGCCGCCCGCGCCTACGCCGCTCCCGCGTACGCTCACGCTCCCGTAGCCTACGCCGCTGCCCCCGCCTACGCTAAGGTTGCCGTCGACACCGACTACGACCCCAACCCAAGCTACAGCTACGCCTACGATGTCCAGGACGCTCTGACCGGAGACTCCAAGGGACAGCAGGAGAGCCGTCAAGGAGATGTTGTCCAGGGTAGCTACAGCCTGGTCGAGCCTGACGGCACCACCCGTACCGTAGAGTACACCGCTGACCCCGTCAACGGATTCAACGCCGTCGTACACAGAGGACCAGCTGCCGTCGCCAAGGTCGCCGCTCCCGTTGCCTACGCCGCTGCCCCCGCCATCGCTAAGGTCGCCGCCCCCGTCGCCTACGCCCACCCTGCTGCCTACGCCGCCCCCGCTTACGGATACGGCAAGGCCCTCATCGGTTAAAAACTGACGAGATAATTCACGCGAGTCTTCCATTTCATTCACCTTGTAAAATATTTCATTCATTCCGCAAATAAACAATATTTATATTGAACTTTTGACTTGTCCATTTGGACCTGTGAATCCTAGTCCCCACTACTCTTTAAATTAACAATCAAACTTGATATAATCATACATCCTGTGCTGTTCCTGTAGAGAAGTGTATGTTCAGGCATTTAGGAATGATCCGTACGAGTTATTTCTACCACAGTAAAATACCCTTTTAGAGCTATCTCCTGACGGTCATTCACAATCTGGGAAACGAAGAGGTTTATACTGAATTTAACCACGGTTCAATGGAGGAGAGATTTTAATTTTAGAATATTTCACTACTCAAGCGTCACAGCTATTCGCTCCTTCTTAAGTTCTTAGTCTGGAGCCACTGCACCGAAATTGGAAATAATGTTGTAACTTATCAAATAAGAAAACTCATGACTTTACGTAGCTTCCTGCTCATTTACGCTTCCCAATTTACGACTGTAAACCTACCAAGATGTCCCTTCAATGACCGTTGATACCCGCCCACCTGATGACATTGGAAATCATGAAATGCCTTGAGGAAGCTGACAGAGCAGGGATTGATAAGCAGAGCAGAGTGTACGATGAAGAAAAGTTCGTCCTTTCGGGTGTTTTAATGTTGGTCCACGTTTCCTCTTTCTTTCTTTCTTTCTTTCTTTCTTTCTTTCTTTCTTTCTTTCTTTCTTTCTTTCTTTCTTTCTCATTACTTTAAGTCGCACCAACACAGATAACTCTTACGGCGACGATGATATAGGAAAGGGGTAGAAGTGGGAAAGAAGCGGCCATGGCCTTAAGGTACTATCCCAGCATAAGCCCAGCATGAAATCCCTCTTCAAAGCTGCCGACAGCGGGGTTCGAACCCACTATCTCCTGAATTAAAGTGTAGGTAGTCCAGTCTAGCCCGCTCTTCCGTAGCTTAGCGAGAGTGTAACAGCATAGACAACGCACTCTCTCTCCTCTTTCCGCTGATTCATCTTCCCAACACTGACTTTTCATATGTTTACTACGGTTTCCCTTCCATGTTGATGTCTCTCTACACAAGGTGTTCCATAAAAATAGCGACAGATTTCCCTTTGGGAATATCAAATATTCTCAAACACGTCTTCAATGTATCTCTATCATGGCCATCTTTTAACGGTTGCTAGGTAACATCGTGCATTGCTTATTTCAGATGAACCCTAGCCATAAGACACAGCCTGCACGGTTGCTAGGTAACGTTTCCGTCACACGTTTCGTTACATGACACTATTTCACACAATAAATCTCATGATGCTTCCGTATTGACTTACAAATCATTACACATTCACTCCTAAGAGAAAAATTATATTTTTCAACTTTTCAATACACTGTTAATGAATAATGAAAATACAATTTCATAACACCAGAACGTGTTAATTAACTGTTAATTTGTTTTTTAGCCAACTGATGATGGTCCACCGGGAACAGAAACACTAATGCAGTAACCTGGCACTTGAAGGATACAAGGAAAGAAGGGGGCTCATCGAATTTATTTATTTATTTATTTACTTATTTATTTATTTATTTAATTTATTTATTTACTTGGAAAATGGCGACTTCACTCCGTCTGATGATGTTGACTCGAACTTCCTAGTGGGAAACTCAGTCTGTTAAAGGAGGTGTTCAGTCCAGAGAAATGAACTTAGAAAAAGAGCATACAGGAAGAGAAGGGGCTAATCGACATACCTGTAGAGGAAGAAGTAGATTATCACATTCTTCTCTCACTGAGTGTACGAGCAGCAGGAGGTTAGCTAAGCAGAACAGAAACATTTTATTTTGAGAAAAAGAAGACCCAAGAAGGTTTTTTTTTAAATGTGAATTTGAGGCACTTTGCTTCGAGAAACTTGGTTCTTCGTAATATCACCAGAATGATGCCTACTCCAGGAAACATGATGCTACTATCCATCCTGATCGCCAATCTGACATGCCAGAGGAGGCTTATGTAGGTAAATGCATCATTCCCTTCACATAATTACTCCAACACAGCACAATGTGTTGCTTTACCCGTATCTGCCGAGAAGTTTGCAGACTTACAAGAGTTACTGAGATTCTATAGTAGTGAGACAAGTGATAATTTCTCAAAAATTTCTCACTGCAGCCTGTGTTGCTGGGTGTGGTGGACGTAATAGTTACCAAAATAACTGGCAAATTTATATAAATATTGTAAAATGTGATATCGTGCTTCTCCGGGGTTGAAAAATATTTATTAGCTTATATATTTCTCTTGTTATTTTACTAATGATAATGAAAACAAACTGTAATACGGAGACTTAAGATAATAGCTCAGTGCAATGAGCCCCTTTTTTTCGACACATCTACATATTCAAAAAAATATTTTTCGTCACTGAATGTTAAAATTCCATAATGAAAAAAAGTTACACATTTATAATGAATGATCTAAGATTTGCGAATTTCTAGAATTTAAAATCGGTAAAAGTACAGGTTCTACGAGATTTTGAAGTTTAAAATGCTTCTACAGTACTTAGAATTTAGTAAAATGTTGATGATACTCTTCTTCCCCTGTGCCCTCCACTTGCCAATGAAGGGTTTTCAGTAAGAAAGAAAAGACTTTGTTGTACGGGTGTGGAGTTGGGTGGACTCAGAATATTCCTAAGTCAGAAGTAACTGGGATGGAGGTAGGGATAACGGTTGCCAGTGCAAACAAGTCGGAACAACGGCAACAGGGTAAGCGGAAAGGAGGCATTAAGGGCATTATGAATGATCGTAACGATGAAATTTTGCGTACAAACCGACTTCGTTGGTGGGAGATGAGGATGGGTTACCTAGGAGAAAAATGGACTCGTTGTCGGGGCAAGATAAGGACGTTTATTAATTGAACCGTTAGTTATTTTTTGACATGAATATGTCTTATGGCTGGGGCTCATCCGAAAATTTGTGTAACACGACACGACAAATTGTGTGACTGAAGTGTAATCATAGCAGCAGTACAGGCAGTGATATAACGTATATATGGATGGATGGTCAGGCAGTGTTGCCTAGCAACCGTGCAGGCTTTGTCTTACGGGTGGCGGTCATCTGAAATTAGCAGCCGTTGATGGATGGATCGTTAGACAGTGTTACCTAGCAACCGTGCAGGCTTTGTCTTACGGGTGGGGGTCATCTGAAATTAGCAGCCGTTAATGGATGGATCGTTAGACAGTGTTACCTAGCAACCGTGCAGGCTTTGTCTTATGGGTGGCGGTCATCTGAAATTAGCAGCCGTTGATGGATGGCCATGACAGGGAGACATATTTGAGGACGTAAAGAATGTTAAATAAATGCACTTAAAATTTTTAAAAAGGACGTTACTAAATGACTTAAAAATTAAGAAAGTGCATTATAAAATGATGTTTAAAAATAATGTTTAAAAATCCTTCAAAAATAATGAGTTAGACACAAACTTACAAAGGACATAATACATCCTTTTATTTGTAGGCTGTTCAAAGACAATGCATATTCGTCGAAAAGGAAGCTATTTGAACAGAACTCTAAATGGTAGAAGACGATGTGTGAAATTAAAGTCTACAAAAACATTTTAAAAATTATAAGAAACAACTTGAGAAATTAATGAATACAAAATTTAAAATATAAATATGATTCGGAACCAAATATGCAAAGAACAAGAATAAGACTACTTAATTCACATTATTCTGAGTTGCAGTGAAGTACCATCGTCATTTTCAACTTCTGGAAAGTGAAGGATCTGCGATTGTCTGCAAACAAATTTTTATACCTCGAAAAGCTGCGTTCTACATCAGCTGATGTGACTAGAGCATGCTTGAAGTGGGGAAGATCTTTGGCTGTTGAATTTTCTTGAACCCTATCCATGGAGTAGTTCCTGCCAAGGAATATATCTGAGATTTGACACAAAGTTTTATATCCGGTATTTTTGTCCAGCACATTTTTTTTTCAGTTTCAATGCAACAGCTTGTAGCAATTTCATCAAGAGTGTTATGAATATGAGACTCCAGCTGTTTAATTAGTGAAATGACATCTACCATTGCCTCACCTTTCTTTTCCAGTGAAGTAATAGTTGTCGACAACAATGAGAAGTTCGACTTAATAAATGCCAAACTGCACCCCATGTTTGGTTCAGAGAGCATATCCTGAGCAATCTGTATTGAAGCTGCTTCTTCACAGTCAAAACCGTGGACTATTTTTTCCACTACCCGGAAATGTTCACAATAATACAAGGCATGCATTTAAGCACGAGCCCCAGCGTGTGATTGTGGGTTGTGGGGGTAATGCAGTCTCCTGAGATTCTGCTTTGAATTGTGTCACTAGCGAAGGGGCTTTTAAGAAAACCTTTTTAACGTTTGCCACAAGCCTGTCTGCATTACGGTAATTTTGCTCGCACTTCTTCACTAACCCTATGTAAGCCATGCGCTAGACACGTGACAATGTACCATTGTATAGTGCCTTCAATGAATTACCTGCTCATACCATATAACGTGCTGCGTCACTTAAAAATAAAAACACGTCATTATACCGTATTTACGCGAATAATCCCCGCACCCTAACTTTAGATAGGCTTATTTTGAAAAAATAATGCCAACATTGGCGCAAATAAAGCCCGCACCCCAATTTCGTGCCCCAATTTTTTTTTTAAATGTGCGGGTATTATTCGCGTAAATACGTATTTTATACCATCAAGCCACAGAAGAAATATAGCACTGTCAAATAATTTGGATATCGTCGCGTAATTTGACCTTTTCTAACACTTCAGCAATCAATAAAAATATTACACCTGGTATGTCCAATTCCAATTTTCCAATCACAATGTTGGCTATATATACTTTTCGGAAGGGATTAATCCTGATGTAAACAAATAGGCGGAGCACCTTGTCTTTGCACGTGGACATAGACATAGTTCATTGGAAAAGCAACCATCGCACTCAGTCGACTCTATGCGAGCTCGAAGAAAAGTAGTACGTCACATTTGTGTTATTTTATTACATTTAGAGAGTTTGGAAGAGTACGTAATCAAATTAAAACAAGATTATCATAATTACCGGTGTGTATATGTATATATTTATATATGCTTCTTTATAAAATAGTGATTCAATACGAGAAATGAAGGCACAAGGCGTGGTGTAATACAGGAAGTCTGCTCGTAGTGGGGTTAAGTCCCAAGCTGTACGGCATTCAGATAAGGTGTTGCATTTTGCAGCAGTCAGTGTGAGTATTCATAGTGAGAGAAATGGAGCAAGAGGTAGGACCATCACGTGTAGTAAAGCACAAAAGAGGAAAACAGCTCAGAAGTGACCATAGGCAGGGCATCGTGAATGTGTTCAATAAACTAAGTGAACAGAATCCAGGTTAAGTCGTTTATTCAGAAGTTCAGATCTTCGCACTGTTGTCGTATGCGACGCGCAACACTGTAAGTTACGTCCGAACACAAGATATTGACGGTATGGAGGTCGGTACTACACGTTCAGCAAATTACACAGTAGACATACCATGTTTACATCAGGATTAAACTGTCGTGAAAATAATTATAGCACTCCACAGGAACAGTTGTCTCATCGATAGAAACCCACAGCTTCTTCTCACGAGTACTGCACCTTATTTTATTTTATGTTTCTTCGTAGCACTGTGGTAAATAATTCTTACGTAAAGTCGACTCGTCTGGTATTTCTTGGTTTGTGTGGTTTTTCCTTTTAAAAATGCACGTAATTTTGGATTAGAGAGTTTAAATATTGGAATGTTTGCTGACACTAATACATAGCACAATTTCTTACTAAACTGTGAGTACCTGGAGGATGTCGAAGCAACAGTAGGTAGCAAGCACTGAACTGCAGCTTTCTTTGATGAACAATCTCAAGAGCATGCACATGCTTCTCGCGACCAATATGCAGCGTCACAGCCGATACTTCGGTTTCGCACAGCTTACAATATGGTATGCTTCCATCAGTAGAGAATACATTACCACCAAACTCGCCTACTATTTATTTTAAATGAACTGACAAGTGTGGTTTAATTTTAGGCATTTTCAAATTGGTACCTGAACGTCTCAAAGTGCTGCACGATATGAATTGTGTGAAACTGAGGCAATACTGTCCACGGATAATCTACACTTTCCCCTTCCAACTTAACATTTACAGCTGTAGGTGTCAGAAGTCTTGGTGACTCCAGGTAACATCCCGGATATTTTAGTACCGAAATAACTTGTTTCCTGAAAACTCGAGTGTATAAATTCCGTATCATGAAAGAAAAGCGGTGAGCGTTGTCATCCGCTGGTAAGTGGGAAACTAATGCTCCTCTCACGCCATCGCCGCAACACAGACCTTCTTTCTTTATTTTAATTTTTTACAATTTGTTTAAAGTCGCAACCGACACAGACAGGACATATAGCGACGTTGGGATAGGAAAGGCCTAGGAATGGGAAGGAAGTGACCGTGGCCTGATTTAAGGTACAGCCACAGCATTTGCGTGGTGTGTAAATGGGAAACCACGGAAAACCATTTTCACGGCTGCCGACAGTAGGGTTCGAACCCACAATCTCCCGGGTGCAAGCTCACAGCTGCGTGCCCCTAACCGCACGGCCATCTCGTCCGCTCAGACATTTTAGGCCTCTACTTGTACAGTAATCTACTGTAACCTCCTGCACTGTAAAACATTTCAGCCGACAGTTACAGTGTTAGCAAAATAATATTGTACTGAAATATTTTACTTCAATTTCGTATAACTACTAGTAGGTAAGGGTTATTCTGCAAGAAGGCAGGTCCGAATCTCCGCAGAGGTGTTCCTGAGCCGGAGTTTACGTGCGGTAGGGTGGCCAGTTCCTTTCCGCTCCTCCATTCCCTTACTCACCACCAACAGCGCGTGGCAACCCATCCAACTCCTGACCACGCCCAATGTTGCTTAACTTCGGAGATCTTATGGGATCCGGTGTTTCAACACGGCTACGGCCGTTGGCTAACTACTAGTAATGATGTAATATTATAAAAAATAGGGTAACATGAAAAGAGACAAAATTTCCAAGGTATGATCGTAATGTCCTCCATAATCAAAGAAAATGCTCTTAAGATATAAAAACCCCGAACTACAATAAAAATGCAAATAATGCAAAATAAAAAGGATATATTTGTAATCCAGGTTCCATGAACAGAGTGTGTATATTCTGGACCACTAAATAAAACGATAACATGTCATCAACATCCAGGACCCAGTTATAAACTTCGTTTGAACTCGCAAATCAAGGTATTTTCTTTAAATCTCCCGTTGATTATGCAAATATTTTAACGTCAGACCAGTGCGTGAGAATGCGTCCTAATAACGTACGTAAGAGCGGTCAAAAATTAGAGCTGTGAGAAACGTCTAGGTGAAAATAGCGATAAAAGCTAATCAAATCACCCTCGACTTTTTCAATCCTTGATATCTGATGTTAAAATTTTTTCTTTTCATATTCGAATCTATTTTTAATAACTGTTCAACGTCACACCAATGCATACGTTATCGACGACGGTGGGATGAGAAGGGACAGGGCAAGGAAGGAACAGTAACGTTTTTAAGATACTGGCCCAGAATTTCGCTAGTGTCAATGTTGGAAACCATGGAAAATCATCTTTAACGGCCCGCTCTAGGCATAAAATTATTGATCATAACTAACACGTACGCACCCATTGTCAAGACTAATGTGTGTCTATACTGGCATGGATTTAGAACAACAGTACAGCAATATGTTCGAAGGCATTCTTCAAATCCTAGTTATCCACAGGAGAAATGCACTGCATCACTCGCTCGAGAATTTTTTTATAACCTGAATGAGTGAGATAACACCGCCATACTCTGGTGACGAGAGAGGGGGAAGGGTAGGACGCAATGTCCCCACTTTCAAGAGCAAGGCGGTGGTCAGCGAGTACAGTATATAAGGTGAGAGTGGACCAGCAATGGGCACAGTCACATCACTACACAATCATGGCTCTCCTCAAGGTAACTATAACAGTGTGTGTCCCAGTCAGGCATCACTAATTTTCATTCTACCTTTTAAACTAACACAAGCATTTAAATTATCTTAAATCAACAACGATTTTAACAGTTTATCTCGTTATTAACCTGTGAGAATCAGACATGTATAAGACAGCTGCGTTGGAAAGACAAAGAGAGTTCCGATCAGTGTAGTCAATGTAACACCATTTGAAAAGCATTCCTCTCAGTTATGTATAAGTATATTTGAATTAATTAAAATACATAAATATTCAGTCAGGAGTTGAAAATTATATTTACTTGGATAAAGGCTCTTATAATAAAATGTATTACTTAAAAATATCATACAGGTAGTAGTATTTAAAACAGCCATGATTATTGTTCGGTGATCAATAATTCGTATTGTATATTTCTTGCAACCAAATTGAGGTTGATTGGAAACAATGGCGCAGGAGAATATTTTAAACCCTTGTTTTGCAAGCGAGGCCATCACCAATGTACAATGATGATGTCAACAACTGCTCGCATAACATTCAAGGAACATATAAATTAGTCTCGAACACCATTCTTGAACACCAAGCATGTGCACTGAAACATGATCCGTATAACACGTTCACAATACTAAAATATTCTAAATGTGTTACATGCCTCCGAGCTGTGCTCTTGGAAGTATTATCGGTACTGTAATATATTTGTAATAAGGTATTTGATGCCTCCCATCACACGTCCACGGTAGAGGTCTGGCGACCTTAAAACCCTGTGTATTATGCAAATTTTCAGACAAAAGATTCACGCAGGGTAAAATGATTCGACAATGCAGATAGTAATGGTCTGAAGTTAGAACCTTGAGGAACATCTATAGATAATTCAAATTGTAATTGACCTTCCAGCTTGAGTAGATATTGAGAAGGTTAAGTACAACAGTCAGTAAGACAGGTCAAGATGCTTCAGTGAAAGATAGCCCCGCGTTCTCAAATCAAAGACTCGTAGAACTTACTTATAATATCGATCATTTTTTCTCTCATCAGAACAGAGCAATAACTCATAATCGAATCTGTAATAAATTAGAAGTCTACTTGTGTTAAACTTCTGATGTTTAGCATTTTAAACTGTAATGTCTCGCGAGATGCGACAATATCATTTACTAGCTTCACAGATCCACTCATTCATTTCAATTATTTTAATCTTATTTAATCAAAATAACACTCCAAATCTTAATGAAGGTTAAAATAGTAAATATTCTCATTTTTACAGGTCCTGTCCCTCGCCGCCCTCGTGGCCGTCGCTAACGCCGGAATCCTCGGCGCCCCCGCCGTCTACGCCCCCGGCGCTCCTCTGGCCGCCCGTGCCTACGCCGCTCCTGCCTACGCTCACGCTCCCGTAGCCTACGCTGCTGCCCCCGCCTATGCTAAGGTTGCCGCCCCCGTCGCCGTCGACACCGACTACGACCCCAACCCAAGCTACAGCTACTCCTACGATGTCCAGGACGCTCTGACCGGAGACTCCAAGGGACAGCAGGAGAGCCGTCAAGGAGATGTTGTCCAGGGTAGCTACAGCCTGGTCGAGCCTGACGGCACCACCCGTACCGTAGAGTACACCGCTGACCCCGTCAACGGATTCAACGCCGTCGTACACAGAGGACCCGCTGCCGTCGCCAAGGTCGCCGCTCCCGTCGCCTACGCCGCTGCTCCCGCCATCGCTAAGGTCGCCGCCCCCGTCGCCTACGCTCACCCTGCTGCCTACGCTGCTCCCGCTTACGGATACGGCAAGGCCCTCATCGGTTAAAAACTGACGACGACATAATTCACGCGAGTCATCCATTTCATTCACCTTGTAAAATACTGCATTCATTACGCAAATAAACAATATTTAAATTGAAATTCTGACTTGGCCATTTAGACCTATGTATCCTCGTTCCCACTAGTCTTTAACTTTATCAAAACTTGATATAATTATGTACCCTGTGCTGTTCGTGTAGAGGAGTGTATGTTCAGGCATTTAAGAATGCTCCGTACGAGTTGTTTCTACGACAGTAAGATCCATTTAATATAACCATCTCCACTGTGCCATACACAATATTGGAAACGAAGACGCTTACACTGAATTTAACCACGGCTCTCTTGGAGGGATAGATTTAAATTATTGCAAATGTTTTAGCTTCTTGGTTTGGAGCTCCCGTATCAGAAATTCGAAAGAAGGCTGTCACTTATCATATAAAGCCCGGATTTTCATGCGGTAATAGGTTAGATTGCAAACTAATTTGGTTAGTAGGAAAAGTCGGCCACCCGCTCTTCCATAATGTAGAAAGAGTAACATAAATTATAGGCGTTCTGATGGGCCGAACGCCTAATGTTTATGCGAATACCATAGCATAATCGTTGTGAAGGTAGACTAAACGTGCTTCTCGCTTCAGAAAGTTTGCATTCTAAAATATTAATGCATAAAATTCCTGGCTCTACTTATCAAGTAAGAAAATCCACGTCCTTGACCAGTTTCCTGCTTATCGTACGCTTCTCGTATTAAGACTGAAAATCTGCCAAGGTATCCTCGCAATGAATGTTGATATTCGGCCCCCTGTTGAGGCTGGCAAGCATAAAAGAGCTGGAGGGTTCTGACAGAGCTGGTATTGATAAGAAGAGAGCCCGTCCATATAAAAGGGAAGTGTATGAAGATGAAACGTTTGTCCTTGGCCTTTCGTGCGTTTTATTTTCCACGTCTCCTCTCTCGGTTTTTCTTTCTCATTACTTTACGTCGCACCGAAACAAATAGTTTTTATGGCGACGATGGTGTAGGAAAGGGGTAGGAGAGGTAAATAAGTGCCCTTAGCCTTAATTGAGGTACCATCCCAGCATAAAACCGGCGTTAAATACATTAACCGGGCTACCAACAGATGTGTTCGAACCCACTATCTCCTGAATAGAAGTGTAGGAAGTGCAGTCTTCCGTAGTGTGGCGAGAGTGTAACTGCACAGACAACTCACTCGATCTCCTATTTCAGCTGTTTCATCTTCCACCACCGAATTCTCATGTGTTTACTATGGGTTCCTTTTCATTCTCTGGTCTCTCTATAAAGGATGTTCCAAAAATAGCGTCAAATTTCGCATGCATTTCACACACGCCTCTCTGTCACGTCCATCTATCAATGGTTGCTAGGTAATACCGTGTACCGCTAATTTAACATTACCGTCACCCATAAGACACAGCCTGCACGGTTGCTAGGTAACACTTCCGCCACACGTTTTGTTACATGACACTATTTCACACAATAAACTCATCATGATTCCGTACTGACATGCACATCATTACACACTGACTACTAAGAGAAAATTATATTTTTTCACCTTTCAATGCACTCTTTAAGAAAGACACTACACCATTAATAAATAAAGGAAAAACTTTTCATAACACCTTCTTCGGGCTCGGAGACTGGGTGTTTATGATTGTCCCTACACATTCGTCTCCATATTCAACCCACACACAGCACTACCAACTACCACAGAAAAACGCAATAGTGATTACATTCCTCTAAATAGGGTTGGGTTAGGAAGGTCGTCCGGCTGTAGAACAGGGCCAAATCCACATGTGCGACACAGTTCACATCCGCAACCCTGCTCATGCCAGGAAGAGCGCTAGAAGAAGATCGTTTTCACATAAACTGCATGAAATACATTATTTTATTTAAGCTCATTAAGTCTTTAGACTTTTTTTCAATCGTGAAATTACCAGCGTTTCGCCCCAGTATAACAGTGCGCTCATCAGTTGGAATGCTACACCTTTCCAAGACGCCGCTGAGACATCACTGCGACCCTCCTAGGTAGGACAATACAGTGACAGTGCACTAGGGGAAGCATGTGTCTCCACCTACATGCCTGCCTTTACCCTACATCAAAAAATAAGGTTGCTAGAAGGAAACCATGATTTCATCGATTGCGTAATGTTACAATCATTTAAGTTCGTTAAGTCTTTTTTGACATGGGCCATTGACATTATTTTATTTTTAATAATATTGTTACTTTCAATGTTTAACCTATCGGGATAGTGGATGGTACAAATAATATTAAGAAATATAAAAGACAATATTATTTAAAAACAAACTAATTTTTCCTTATGGGGCTTATGGGTAAACTAGAATAAATGTCTTTCGATTTGGAGCTAAGATGTATGGTGTGTTTCCCTTTCCAGCTCTTGAACAACCCACGTACAGTTGACACTTGGAGAAGCACCGTTTCCGAAGGTGGAGTCCTACTACTTTAAGCCATTGTCCTTGTGCCTTGCTGATGCACACAGGGAACTGCAAACCTACTGTATATACTGAAACGGTATTTCCGAAAGGATAATTTGAACCCGAGTAATGAATACGAGGGCGAATCAAAAAGTAAGTTACATTTCCAAGTTATGGCCATTTATGACACCACCTATACATAGGCAACACGGCTATGACAACATACAATGTAAGTTCACTTTCCCAATAATTCCCCAGGAGACTGTAATCATTTCTCGGAACGGTCAACCAACTTTTCGATTCCGGATGCGTAGAAGTCACCTCCAGCGTTTTGTAACCACCTGGAGACATCTGCTTTCACCTCCTTATCGTTTCGGAATCGTCGTCCAGTGAGATTATTTTTCAGCTTTTCGAACACACGATAATATCATGGCGCTAAGTCTGGACTGTATGGAAGATATTGCCATACCTCCCACTTGAATCGCTGCAGCAATTCGGACGTTTGGTGAGTCGTGTGAGGAGTTGCGTTATCGTGCAAAAGAAATCACAATGGCGCACAGTGGGACAAAATGACGAAAACGTGGCCGAAAGTCTAAATCTTGGTAAAATTGGACATAAATGGGTACTATAAGGTTTTTGATACTGCTGATTACGAATCTGATGTTAAAATTGAAAAATTCAAAATGGCGGATCCAGTATGGCGGACCAAAATTCGTAAAAGTTGGTTTAATTGGGCAAAAATGAGTATTATAAGGTTTTGATACTGCTGATTACGAATTAGATGTTAAAAATTGAAAAGTAGTAACACCAGGTACAGGAAAATTAATTAAACCATTTAGCCATGTTTCATTTTTCTTAAAAATATAATCATCACGTTTGGAAGCCTGCTTATGGTTTGTCCTAAACACGTGGCCTCATGTATTCCGGTAATGTATAAGGTTGTCCAATATTGTCAGCCACAAACTTTTCCAAATTGTCAACAACTACTTGCAGGTCACTTGAGAGATATGGTTTCATTTGGATGAAAATGTCTTTTCTCGAAAAATGCCATTATCATGGTTACTAGATGAACCTGAAAAAGCATATAAAATAATATATATATACATATATATACATATGTATGTGTGTGTTTGTGTGTGTCTGTGTGTGTATGAAAAAAGATAGGACAGAATATAATAGCATCGTTTGTTCTTTTCTAAGTTATGCGTCACATCTTTCAAAAGAAGGGTCAACGTTTCCATCTCCTTTCATCACATTATTTCCTTTACTATGCTACACGTATAAATAATAGCATGATTCACAGAAATATTGCTATAACTGAACTTTTATATAACTCTTTACAAAATGCATAAATATCGGCTAATACCAATTTTCGCTTCAAATGTGGTTCATTACCGGAGTAGTGGCTAGTAGTGCGTTTTTCTAAGAGATTTTGAAAGTCATTTAATTATACTTCATCATAGTATGCGATATTTAGCCGAATGCTGTCGTATACATAACTTTTACCTATCATTTGTTATTATATTTCAGTATTATTTTACGTTATTTAGCATAAAAGTTAATTACAAATAAACAACTGTTAATTTTTGTTTAATATCTAATAAGGTTTCAATAATAAACTACATACCTGGAGAAACATTATCCATTTTGTCGATACTTTTATAAACGTCTGAGATCACTTTTATCAATATCTTAACTTGTGATACGTTGCTCGCTCAGCTTGCCTCGTGCGTGACTAACAGAAACGCTACGCATTTGCCCTGCTGTGCAACTTCACAGTGAACCGGCCGGTTATTTCTAGGGCCGGAATTCAATAGTCCCAACGTTCCTATTACTAACTTATGAGTCGAAAATCCCCAATAGAAAACTTTTTATTTTCGGACTTTTGGCCACGTTTTCGTCATTTCGTCCCACTGTGCGGCGCTCAATTTTCCCCGCAGCTTTTCTTTAAATCCCTTACGCAACCGGTTCAACGTTTTACAGTACGAAGCCGAGTTGATTGAGGTGCCTTTCGGCATAAATTCAACGTGAACCATACCCTCCATGTCAAAGAACACTGTCGCCACTACCTTTCCTGCTGAAGGTTAGACCTTGGCCTTCCTTTGTAGTGGTGCTGTGGTGTGCACCTATTCCATCGTTGTTCTCTTTGTTTCGGGCGTGAAATGGTGAAACCACGTTTCATCGCCTGTGATGATTTGCCTCAGAATACCGTTGAAAAAATGCAAGTGACGATTGGAAACGTTGCCCCTTGTAAACATCGGTGAGCAGACGTGGGACCATCTTTGACACAGTTAACGAAATGCAAGGTGCTGGTGAATAATGGAGAACACACTGCCATACGAAATGTTCAGCATGCTGGCAATTTCTTGCTACTCTCTCTCTAATGATCGCATCCACACGATCAACATCTGCAACGGTACTGGAAGTTGAGGGCCTGCCTTCGCGATATTCGTCCGTGAGATCTGCGTGTCAGTCGTCAAATTGCTTACACCACTTTGCAAATGCCTGGGCGAGAAATTGCACGCTCGCCATATACAGCAGTGATTTAACGATAAATGTTCGTCCAATTGATCCGTTTATCCGACAGAAATCTGATCGTCGGACCCACCTCCAATTTCAAGTGAATATCCAGCTAACGGGCCATTGAGACTAGCCCGCTCTGCACACACAATAGGACGGGATACCACACCAACCTTCCTATCGGACGTGTCAGCAGTTACTGTAGTTTGCTCAGCAATGGCCACTGTCACGACACACAGCATGCTCTCACGACGAGTAAGTGTAACTTTTTGATTTGCCCTCGTACTACTTTCACCTGGGTATGACCAGTCATGATGGTGGCTTCAATAATATTCGGCATCAGTTCATTGTCTGACAGTCGTGTTCCGTTGCAGAGAGGAGGATTCATATTTCTGAGAAGGATAATAGGTGCCACAATTGTCCGCTCCAAGAAGTTGGAGGGCATTTCAGGTGACTCCAAGTTGTTCAAAAGCTCTGTCGTGTAGTCGACATCATATCTGTATTACATGCCGTGTCGATAGACTTGTAAATTCGTAGAACACCGGGTAATTCTTGTGAAAGTTGTCTGGTGTAAAAATGGGAAACCACAGAAAAAAATCCTCACGGCTGTCGACAATGGGGTTCGAACCCACCATCTACCGAATGCAAGCTCACAGCTGCGCGTTACTTACTCCAAGGCCAACTCGCTTGGTAAAAGAAAACACCAAACATTTAAGTACCTACTGCAATGTTGCAACGTAAGAGGCATATTGAACTAAGTCACAAACCCATACGTGTATGTTAAAACTCACAGTGGTTTTATTTTCAAATATGTAGCGTGGAATATCCACGATATCCCAACTGAAAGAACGAAGATTAGAAGCTTGTTGCTATATGGTTTTAGAAAATTTACAACCGTGGTGACATGACTCCCACACATTTCTCTTTTGCTGTGTGTTTTACGTCGTGCACACACAGACAGGTCTTATGGCAACGACAGGATAGGATAGGGCTGGGAATGGGAGAACTGATGACGGAGGGCTTCAAACCCAATACCTCCCAAAGCAAGGTAACGCCTACACTGTGGGACCGTACAGCCCACTAACTCACTTTCGTCTGTTCATATTCGGTATCAACTTTAATTCGCAGTCCTTGTAATGATGATGATGATGATGATGATGATGATGATGATGATGATGATAATAATTCAAATTATGGTTTTCATGGCCGTAGCTCAAAAATTACAACAGAACAATTTGGGTTATTTTTATTATTAGACCATGTGCGTGTGCAGTGTTTTGCCCACAGCAAGCCAGAGAGCTCGCCAGTCCTATCGTTGTGAATTTTAGAGTGAAAGCACGTATCTCGCTTTACAATTCCATGCGGACTACTAAATTATTATACTCATTTTTTGATAATGGAGAATCATTTCTTCTGTAGCAAGTTAACAATTCTCATTTGCAAAATAGACGAGACTGATTAGACGGTCTGCCACTGCTACGTAATGCCTTGCAAAGGCATGCCAGTCCATCTGAGGAGCCCAGTGGCAAACCAGGGGGAAAATACCGCACAAACACGCACATTGCCTCACGACTCAAAAGATTACATTGCTGTGATTGAACCTCAAATCCATACTTTCAAATTTGAAACTCAGGAATAAAGAATTTGTGATAACATTCATAGACTTCAAAAATGCACATGAGTCGATAGATCGTACCACCCTGATCGGAATGTTAAAGGAATTTAGCCTAGGCAACAAAATCAGAACAATCATCCAACAAACAATGACCAGCACCACTTCGAAACTGAAATCAAGACAGGAGTTCACTGCGTCCTTGAAAAAATCATCCGGGAGGAGCGCAAAGAACTGAAGAATCAAGGAGTTCAAATCAGTCAGGCTAGTGTGCAAAAGCCAAAATTTCAATGTTGATTTCCTACCCCTTGCATATGATCTTGTAATTTCTTCCTATTCTTTAAACACAGCAATGAAACAGGTTTTTCAGCCTAAAACACAAGCATCGAAGGCAGGTCAAATGATCTCTTCTGAGAAAACTAAATTTTTAACGAATATCAAGCTGGCACCCAGAGAGCTCACAGTGCTACAAGACCAAATGATCCGAGTAGGTAAGTTCAAATAGCTGGCAGAACTGATAACACCAAACTTGTCAGAGAAAGAAGCCTTTACATTACGCATGAACAAAACGGAAATGGCGTACCATTTAACCAAAGGCATCTACAACGAAAGGTCCATATCTTTCAAAGAAAAGCTGCGGCATTTCTGCAGTGCCATCCGTCCAGAGGTCTCATACGTTTCAGAATGTTTTGTACGGAACAAAAAAAGCCTGATCGAGAAACTGGAGGCCAAAGAAAGGAAGATTTTGAGAAAGACAATGGGGAGTACAGAAGACAGTATAACGACGAACAATACACCCCCGTAGAGAAGATAACCGATACTACCCGGAATAAGAAGAATTATCTTCTATGGGCACGTGACATGAATGCACCTAACAAAACTGACCAACCGCATCATTACCTTCTTTCATCCTAAGAAAACCGAAGGAGCTTGGTTCATAGAGTTGGACAGAGACCTTAAAGAAGTGGAAATCACACATAATGACATCAACGAGCGTGTCTCACTTAAGTAGAAACTTCAAGCGTTCTAGGGTTTCCGAGACAAGCCAAAATTAAGAACTGGAAAGGCATGGACACAGGACAGGAAAAAACGATACCGAGAACGCATGCGGGAGTACTGGGCAGACATCAAAGCCAGAAGTACCTAGTTAAAATGACGTGGTCCGAAGTTGACCGATACGACATGAAGTAATAATAATAATAATAATAATAATAATAATAATAATAATAATAATAATTGTACCGGAAGGTAAACCCGGACCGTACATTTAAATGAAGCGCATTGAAGAAGGCCACCTTAAATCTAAAACTTGCAACAACTAATAACAAGAAATTTGGACATTTCCATACAGATGTCTCTACTACAAATTAACGTTATGTCCTCTGGTGTGAAGATAACTACTAAAATTGTAAATTAATTTTATGTTTTAAGGTTTACTAAACTGAATTGATTATTCTTTGTTTTTGGCGTGTTAAAGTTTGCAACACTTCTATCTATTCCCGCCAACTTAAGATGTTGGCCAATAGAAAATTTGGTATATTTACTTTTCAGCCAATCAAACTGTATCTAGTACTTAATTACCCGATCAAAATTGGGGGGGGGGGCGTCGGGCATTAGCCCAGAGTTTTCTGGAACTTTCCTCTAGGGTATAAAGCGGGCACATTTTCGACCAGGTGGTCTTATTCATCGTTCCAGTTTAGTGTGGCCGTTTGTGAAGGAAGGCGAAGGTGCCCCATCCATCGTCGAGAAGTCCATCAGCTCAAGGTAAAGGCAGTCCTGGTTTAACTAAGTGATAGTCCTTGAAAGCTAGCTCGAGGGGAAGGTTTCCAATCATTAATAATGTAACTTCAAGTTTCTAAAATGTAAATTTCAAACAAGCCAAAGGAACTTAAGTGTAATCAGGGAATAGAGAGTGAGTGGCCCTCTCATGTTCTCTATGAACTTAATTTCGAGGTGACTATGATTTTGTTACGTTTTTCAGCTTGTAATCTTTGTAACTTAAATGTGTTCTCCATCTAGTCACCTCAGTAGCATAGGCTTAGCCTCTGTAACTTCGGGCCACAAGCCCAAATAGGGTTTTATACTTTTCATTTCAATTTTCAAGGAGTGCAAGTGTCCGCCAGCTCACCATTTTGATATTTGGCCAGTAACTTTAAATTGTTGTCTTTCACAAAGGCCCGGTAGAATGGGTAATCGATACCCCTGTGAAATTCTACTTCATTCCTTTTATGTGAAGATGTTAGACTGTTGAGCATATTGCTTGAATTTGTAAAATGTAGGTTGTGCTTTTGATAGGCCTGGAAATTTCTGGAAATAGATTCCTAATTGTAAACTGATAAAGCAAACACGCTCCTCCAATTAATGTAAAGGTTCAACAGTCCCTTTGGAAGGCTGGTATGGTATAATGTTTGGAGAGTAGTCTACTCGATAAATCTGTGGAGCAATAGGTGCTCTTGGATGACTGCGTATTTTGAATACTCTGCCTCCTTGTGGTGTAAAGGAAATTGGGAGGTTCGTCTCCTTGACTAACATTTTAAAAGAGCAGCAATGCTCAGGTGTAAATCGTAATTGTGAGTTTCAAACTCAACCTGTACGTTTGTTAACAGATTATTCTGTAACTAACTGTTAATTACTTAACAAGTTGAGAGTTTGAAAAGAAACCAAAAGATAGCAGAGAATGAAATATAGTTCTAATTATAATTAATCTTTTGACTGTCTTATATCGACGCATTCATGCCCGCACTTTCGTTCACCTCTATGATCCACAAAAACACGGTAATAATAATAATAATAATAATAATAATAATAATAATAATAATAATAATAATAATAATAATAATAATAATAATAATGGTTTACTCCCCTTAACTACATGCACAGTTTTGCGAGAGCCCGATGTGCCGGATTTTTTTCCTGCACGAGTTCTTTGACGTTCTCGTGCATATACCGGTACAAGCCTGAAGTATATCAATAGTTTGAAATACTACCGAACTGCGCCGGGTTCGAACCTGTCAACCTAAGCTCACAAGGCCAGTGCTCTATCTCCTTAGTCACTTAGGCCGGCGAAGTTCTTGTCCTGTCTCAAAAATTCAAAGCAAAGTTACATCCGTACAGACAACTTTAAGGCCCTTCCATGGGTGGAAGGTAAAGGTTTCGTCTTTCCGCAACCTCGGCGCTTTATGGGGTAGAGTGGTTAGTTCTACGCCCGGCCGCATTTGCTCCCCCAGCATCCAACCTGGTACTCATTTTTTGTGAGTGAATCTCAGGGCCAATATGTACATCCGGAAGTGGAAATTTCGTTTCTTACATCTTTCGACTTCCTGGAGGGGTATCGAACCAATATCCTTCCGGTCGACCACGCCGCGCCCAGGCAACGCATTGTCCTGTCTGTACTAATATGTATATTTTTAATAATCTAGGTGTAAGATTACGATCAAATTGGCTGTGGAATATGCATATTATCCACCATCGCCGCATCCGCTTTCTAAGCTATGAAAAACTTTTTACATGGCCAAACTTTTCTCAGGTGGTATCTCAAACTTCTGGCATTCAAATTTTGGAACCTGAATCTCGATTACAAAGGATAGGAAGAAAAATCAGTCAAAAACGAACCAGGCGCAATTTTAATCATATAAAAATCACAAAGACAAAGGATTGTTTTAAGTGTTGGTTCTTCGCCAACAGACAGTCTTCTTCATATCTCTACTAGGAGCTGGAAATCGTCAGCGTTCCATAGCAATATTAAAAATTGGAAAAGCAAATAAACTTGTAGTGTGGCGTCGAATTCGAACAACATGGACATTTCCTTTCGGAAACTCTACACTTACATGTATCCGCCAGAATATGGACGGTACAAAAAAGTCCGAGTCACGAATGGAACTATTAAAGACCCCATCTAGCCGTGAGTGTAGGAATTGTGCCGGCTGCCGAAGCCTGTCACACTTCTCTGGGGCAATGATTAATAACTCACACATGAAATGAAATGATACTGGAGAATATTGCTGGAATTAAAAACGACAGTGAAAATCGGAGTACCCGGAAAAAAACTCTGTCCCGTCTCCGCTTTGTCCAGCACAAATATCAAATGCAGTGTCCGATTTGAACCACGGAACCCAGCGGGGAGAGGACGGCGCTCTGCCGCATGAGCCACGGAGGATAGGTTCAGACGATAAAAACGCAGTGACAAATACCCGAGTTTCTACACCCCCTACAGGGTATCATACTAATAATCAATAATTACCTACAACCACAGCGAGTAGATTGCGCGATTCGGACTGTTAAATAACATGCTTGAGAGGATGGATTCGTCCCCACGATCCACGGCCCTGCCACTATCGTCGCCATAAGACTTGGCTGAGTCGGAGCGACGCAAAACGAATAGCAAAAACCAAAACATAAAACACCTTGAACTATAAAACGTGCATGATTATAGTATTCTGGGAAATAGTATAAAGACAATTATAAACGTTCGTTGGATAAACTCGCAAAACAATGAATTTTCTTTAAACCTTCCGTTACTTATGCAAATATTTTAACATCAAGAGCAGGGCGTGAGAATGAGTCCTAATACCATACGTAAGACCGGTCAAAAATTAGACCCCTGAGGAACGTCAATTTGAACATAGCAATAACAACTAATCAGACAACCATGGAAATATTAAATCGTATTATGAATACTATCACTTGACATTTGACGCTGCCGGAATGAGTGGCTCCGGCGGTTGAGGCGCTGGCCTTCTGACCCCAACTTGGCAGGTTCCATCCTGGCTCAGTTCGGTGGTTGCTCTAATACGTCAGCCTCGTGTGCGTAGATTTACTGGCACGTAAAAGAATTCCTGCGGGAATAAATCACGAAAACCGTAAAAGTAGTTAGTGGGACGTAAAGCAATTATTATTATTATTATTATTATTATTATTATTATTGAGCAGCCTGGCCGAGGCGGTAAAGGCGTGCTCGGTTTTATGGTCCGAATCGCACAATCTACTCGCTGTGGTTCAAGGTAATTATTGATTATTAATATGATACCCTGTAGGGGGTGTAGAAATCCGGAAGGACGTGGGTTCGATTCCCCGTCAGAAAGTCGTAAAATTTAAGAAACGAGATTTCCACTTCCGGAGGTACGCATGGCACTGATGTTCATTCAGCCTACATCCAAAATGAGTACCAGATTAATTCCTGGGGGCAAAGGCATCCGGGCGTAGAGCTAACCACTCTACCCCATCAAGTGTCAAGGTTACGGATGGTGGAAGCCTTTACCTTCCACCCCTCCAGGGACCTCCATGGCCTGTACGGAGATGACTTTGCTATTATTATTATTATTATTATTATTATTATTATTATTATTATTATTATTATTACATTTGATGCTACAAATTATTCTCTATGGCAGTGTATTCTGAAAGTTTTTATAGCGGTTCAACGTCACACTAATTCATACGTTAACGGCAACGGTGAGATGGGAAGGTACAGGACAAGCAAGTAACCGACAGTGAAGTTCTTAAGGTACAACTCTAAGATTTGGCTGACGTAAAAACGGGAATCCGCAGAAAATAATCTTCAGAACGGCCCATACCACGCCTAGGCATTATGATCTACATTCAGACATATGCACTCAGTGTCGAAGTTAATATGTCTGTATTCCGGCACGACTTTTAAAACAACAGTAAAGCAGTATGTTCGAAGTTATTTCTCAGATATTAGTCTATTCCATAAGAGAAATGCACAGCCTCACTCACCAGAGAATTTTGTTATAACCTGAATGAGTGAGATAACGAACATTTCTTCAAAACGACCATACTCCGGTGACGGGAGAGGGAGAAGGGTAGGACGCAATGTCCCCACTTTCAAGAGCAAGGCGGTGGTCAGCGAGTACAGTATATAAGGTGAGAGTGGACCAGTAATTGGCACAGTCACATCACTGCACAGTTATGGCTCTCCTCAAGGTAACTATGCATACAATCTGTCTCGCCAGCCAGCCTGACATTATTTTTAATTTTTTTCTTTTAATATAACATACGTATTAAAATTATCTTAAATCAACGCTCATATTAACAACTAAATCGTTATTAACCCGTTGAGGACAAGACATTTTTAAGACAGCTCTGTTTGGAAAGACCAGCAGAGTTCCAGAAAGTATAGTCTCTGTCACACCATCTGAAAAGAATTTCTCTGCGTTATGTATCCATATATTTGATTTCATTAAAAATATTTTAATATTCTTTCTCTGAAATTCGAAGGAAAATTAAATTTAGGAGGACAAATAACTTATAAGATTTGTTATTAATTAAAAATAGCGTACAGGTAGTAGTGTCCAAAAAATCCCAAATTAATTTTGGCGATCAAATATCTGCATTGTATATTTCTTGCAACCAAATGCAGTTGATTTGAAACGATGACGCAGGGGAATTTTCCACGGTTTAGCTTTGCTATTGTGTGTTGATGTTCAGCAAGCGAGGCCATCAGTGTTATCCAATGACGGTATCATCAATCGCTCGCATAAGATTCAAGGAACGTGTATTTTAGTTCCCAACACCGCTCTTCAACGCTATGCATGTGAACTAAAACATGCTCCGAATGACACGTTCGCACTAATATAGTCTCCTAAATGTGCTGCGTGCCAGAGAGGAGAGCACTTGAAGGTAATATCGGTCCCTGTAGCATACTTCTAACAGACTATTTGGTGCACCTAATCACATGTGTAGAGCAGAGGATTGTTGTCCTTAAACCCCTGTGCATTATGCAAACGTTCAGACAAAATATTAGCGCACGATAAACAGATTCGATAAAGGAGACAGTAATGGTCTCATGTTGGAACCTTGAGGAACTTCTATAGAAAATTCAAATTATAACTGACCTTCCATCTAGAGTAGATATTGGGAAGGTTGAGAGAATACTATGCACAACACTTAGTAAGAAATTTCACGGTGCTGGAGTGAACGACAGCCCCACGTGCTCAAAGCAGAGACTCGTAGAATTTACTTGCTTATACTCCCGATCAAATTTTCTCCCATCAGAACAGAGCAATTACTCCTATTCCAAATTATATTCCTTTGGTTTAATCAAAATAACCCTCTATGTCTTAATGAAGGTCAAAATAGTAAATATTCTCTTTTTTACAGGTCCTGTCCCTCGCCGCCCTCGTGGCCGTCGCTAACGCTGGAATCCTCGGCGCCCCCGCCGTCTATGCCCCCGGCGCTCCTCTGGCCGCCCGTGCCTACGCCGCTCCCGCCTACGCTCACGCTCCCGTAGCCTACGCTGCTGCCCCCGCCTACGCTAAGGTTGCCGCCCCCGTCGCCGTTGACACCGACTACGACCCCAACCCAAGCTACAGCTACGCCTACGATGTCCAGGACGCTCTGACCGGAGACTCCAAGGGACAGCAGGAGAGCCGTCAAGGAGATGTTGTCCAGGGTAGCTACAGCCTGGTCGAGCCTGACGGCACCACCCGTACCGTAGAATACACCGCTGACCCCGTCAACGGATTCAACGCCGTCGTACACAGAGGACCCGCTGCCGTCGCCAAGGTCGCCGCTCCCGTCGCCTACGCCGCTGCCCCCGCCATCGCTAAGGTCGCTGCCCCCGTCGCCTACGCTCACCCTGCTGCCTACGCCGCCCCCGCTTACGGATACGGCAAGGCCCTCATCGGTTAAATACTGACGACATAATTTACACAAACCAACCATTTCATTCATGTTGTAAAATATTTCATCTACACCGCAAATAAACTATATGTATTAAATTTCTGACTATTCAATATTAGAACTATTAATCCTCACTTCCACTACCCTTTAACTTTATCAACGTCTGACATACACCCAATGCTATAAGTATAAAATATATGAGATGTAATTTAGAAGGATGCATTCCCATTGTTTATAACGACATCAAGATCCATAAAACAGTCGATCACATACGATCTTAGAGTAAAATGAAAAGCTTCCACTGAGCTTCATACCAGCTTTAAGCAGGATGAAAAAATCAAATCCATTGCCTGCTGATGTTCCTCTCTTGTAATTACTTCTTGTTGTCATGTATACACTGAGCGAGTGTAAATTCGAAATAAGCAGGCAGCCTTCCATGCATCAATAAGCCCTACACCGTTCAGACAGGAGTATTTCCACACATAGGTAAACCATCTTACGTATACAGAAAAATAGGAGTAGAATTATAATAACTCCGTCCAGAATATACCTTAACATCCACTAAACTCTGAGAATTATGAGGTAAGTAAAACGTACTCAAGAAATGTGGTGTATATCCCCTGTGATGATTCGGCTCAGAAACCCTTTGCCCTCCACAGAATACCGTTGAAAAAATGCCAGTGACGATTGGAAATGTTGTCCCTTGTGAACATCGGTGAGCAGACGTGGGACCCATCTTTGACACTGTTTACGAAATCTAGGTGCTGGTGAACAATGGAGAACACACTCCCATACGAAATGTTCAGCATGCTGGCAATTTCTTGCAGTGCCATGCACCGGTTTTCTCTAATGATCGCAACAACATGATCAACATTTGCAACGGTACTGGAAGCTGAGGGCCTGCCATCGCGATATTCGTCCGTGAGATCCGCGCGTCCGGCGTCAAATTGCTTACACCACTTTACAATACATGAGCGAGAAACTGCACACATTCACCGTATACAGCAGTTATTTCACGGTGAATGTCCGTCCAATTGAACCATTTATCCCACAGAAATCTGATCGTCGGACGCACCTCCAATTTCGAGTGAACATCCAGTTAACGGGCCATTGAGCCTAGGCCGCTCTGCACACACAACACGATGGGATATCACACCGACGTTCCTATCGGAAGTGTCAGCAGTTACTGTAGTTTGCTCCGCAATGGCCACGGTCACGACACACAGCATGCTCTCGCGACGAGCAAGTGTAACGTTTTGATTGGCCCTCGTACTACTACGTCCTGGGGATGTCCAGTCATGATGGTGGCTTCAATAATATTCGGCATCACTTCCTTGACTGACAGTCGTGTTCCTTTGCAGAGAGGACGACGATTCATATTCCTCCAAGAAGCTGGAGGGCAATCCAGGTGACTCCAAGTTGTTCAAAAGCTCTGTCGTGTAGTCGACGACGTCATCTGTATTACATGCCGTGTCGATAGACTGGTAAATTCGTAGAACACCGGGTAATTATCGTAAAATTTGCCTGGTGTAAAAATGGGAAACTACAGAAGACCATCTTCACGGCTGCCGCCAATGGGGTTCGAACCCACCATCTACCGAATGCAAGCTCACAGCTGCGCGTTACTTACTGCACGGGCAACTCACTCGGTAGAAGACAACACCAAACATTTATTGAACTAAGTCACAAACCAACACATGTCTGTTAAATCTCACAGTGGTTTTATTTTCAAAAATTTAGCGTGGGATACCACGATATCCCATCTAAAAAAAAAAAACAAGATTACAAGTTTGTTTCTATATGCTTTTAGAAAATTTACAAGCGTGGTGACAAGACTCCCACTCTTTTGCTATGTGTTTTACGTCGTGACACACACAGACAGGTCTTATAGCAACGGCGGGATAGGATAAGGCTGGAAATGGGAGAAGAAAGACCCTTTCCTTAAATACGCCAGGTGTGAAAATGGTTAACCACGGAATAACATCTGCAGAACTGATGACAGAGGGGTTCGAACCCAATACCTCCCAACGCCCGGTAACGCCTATATGGTGGGATCGTACAGCCCACTAAATCACTTTCGTCTGCTCATATTCGGTATCAACTTTAATCCATAGTCCTTGTAATAATAATAATAATAATAATAATAATAATAATAATAATAATAATAATAATAATAATAATAACATACAAATAAAATAATCTACATAAATAAAGTTGTACGGGTTCCGCTGTCTGTAATTTCGTTTGTTTTGCCAACTTTTCAGATATTTATCCGTTTTAGGTAAACTCTAGACCGAATCTGTGGTTTTTATTTTTCGTGCCTGATTGTTCCACCATCACGGCGAAACGGCTGAATAGATCTCAACCAAACGTCACACTTAGAGTATACCCATCCCGGGGAAGGTTTTGATATGCATATGATTTAAAGATCGTTGAACAGACGGGGGTTTATAAGGAAAACGAGAACAATTTTCTTCCATTTTCTCTTATACTATTGATTTTCTGTAAAATCTGTGGACTGTATGTCAAACGTCTCTTCATTATAAACAACTTTTGTTATGTTCATAATTTAGCTTACTTTTCAAAAGACGGAGAAAATTACTATTTTCTACGGGTATAATGCTCTGCATTGAGTGACCGACAACGAACCCACAGGTTACCATGGCAATGTGTCTGACTGCTTGCCAGCAGGGAGGTAACGTATTGCCATTTTCTTCATTATTAGTGTAAATTCGTGGTTGTTCCTTGCGTAGAAAGCAAGGGAGACGTCAATCGGCCATTGTGCGGGATATTGGCGGAATATCGTTGGAGGTTATAACCGTACTCGAATAGCTTAAGTAATAACACTACAAGTCATCTTATTCGTGTACCTAACAATCCCTGAGCCTAAATTTCTTCTCTGTTACCGCTTTCTTACATCCGTAACTCAAACCTTCATAATTTATAGAGGGACATTTGACTTTCCAATACATCCACTTGGTATTTACATATTTCTCCTATCCGGTTGTCCTCAGATATAATCCTATTTTCTAATAATTTCAACTTTCTTAACTGTAATACTTTCTTCCTTAATTACTCCATGTGCGGGCGAGTGCTAATGCTGAAACCTGGTAACTTTTCTTTGAGGAAAAATTCCAAGCTATACAAATATATAATTTTCGGCTCCGGAAAGTATCGAAATACGGAGCCAATTTTAATGACGGTACAGACTTCCGTTACGGGATTATTGGTGGTTAAACGGTAAGTCGTATCGCAAAACAGATAGCACAATCCCCTTTCTATTTGGAGAGATCAACTTTGATTTAATGACTTACTGTCCTGTCTCGACTGTTGATACGTTAGATAGCACTTCATTTCTCGATTATAATCAAATCTTTCGGACTCTATTGTGATTTGCAGTAGGAAATGTGACCTTCCATTATCCTCAAAACTTCCTCAATGGCTACCTTACACGAGAAACAACGTATTCTGACCTTCCTGTTTTGTTTCTAGGATAGCGCTAAGAGAGTCGTGCAATTTGATTTAATCCCACTCACTGCCTTTACAGTAATTTACGGAGGAATCCGTATACAACGTAGAATACCGTAGCGAAGCAGGGTACATTTGCTAGTAATACTTACTACTTACTTACCAGGTTGGCCACAGAAACCGTAGTCGGTTTTTGGCCTCGCCAATTAGCCTCCTCCACCTTTTTCGATCCGTGTATTCTTCTTCGGTTAGTTCCATTCTGCTCATATCCTCTCTGATCCCATCTACCCATCTCAATCGTGGTCTTCCCTTTGGTCTTGACCTTCGATGACCTTCGATGTTAGGCCCCTTAAAACAACAAGCATCATCATCATCATCATCGTCATCATCATCGTCATCATCATCACCTTTGGTCTTTTGCCTCTGATGTTTTCTTCCACCACCTGCCTGGTTATCATACTTTCTCGACTCATTACGTGTCCATATCACTTCATCCTCCTCTCTTTAATCACTGCCACAATGTCTAACTATTTGTACAATTCCTGAAGTTCTAGGTTTTTCCTTTTCCTCTATTTCCCCCTGTCCTTCACTGGTCCAAAAATCTGTCTCAGCACAGCATTCTCAAATATCATAAGTTTTCTTTCTGTCTTTTGGGTCAGAGTCCAGGTCTCTGCTCCGTATAGGACCACGGGTTGTATTACAGTCCAGTACATCCTTATCTTCGTGTGTCTCGATAGAAGCCGGGGCTGAGCAGCGTTCTGACTGCAAACCTTGACCTGTTTCCTGCTTGAATTCTAGCCATTATTTCTTGGTCTATCTCATTCCTCTCAGTGAGTACTGCCAAGATATTTAAATGTTCTTACTCTTTCAAAGATTTCTCCATCCACATCTAAGGGTTTGTTATTGTTTTCTCTGCTCACTACAAGGTATTTGGTCTTTTCCATATTCATCTTTAAGCCCACACTAATTGCTCCTTCCCTTAAAACTCTTGTCATTTTAATAAGATCTTGCTCATTCTGTGCTATCAAGACTACATCATCCGCGTATGCCAGGGTATTGATTCTTCTACCCAGTTTAATTCCTGTCTCTAGGTTTGTTACTTTCCTCAGAGCTTTTTCTAGTATCAGGTTAAACAGAAGGGGGGAGAGGCAGTCTCCCTGTCACACTCCAGTCCTCACTTCGAACTTCTCCGACCTCTGTCCATTCAGTTGCACTGAGCATGTTGCTTCTTGTATACATCCTTGTGTTACATTTATTCGTTTCCTGGGAACTTGTGCCCTTTCCAGTTCCTGCCATATTGTTTGCCTGTTCACACTATCATATGCTTTTTGGAAGTCCACAAATAGACAGTGTGCATCTCTGCGAAATTCCCAACTCTTTGATAATACTTGCCCTATAATATGCAGCTGGTCAATGGTTGATTTCCCTTTCTGAACCCTGCTTGCTGGAATCCAAGTACTTCCTCGACGTATGGTGTTAATCGTTTTACTAGTAACATGCTCAAGATTTGATATGCTGCTAAGGTGATTCCTCTGTAATTGCTGCAACTCATTGGGTCTCCTTTCTTAAATATCGGGCAGATGACAGACTGTTTCCATTCTGCCGGATTTCTTTCTTTCCTCCAAATTACACATATCAGGTGGTGCATTCTGTCTTGTAAGAATCTCATCCCTCTTTCACCATCTCTGCAAGTATTCCATCTGTTCCTGGTGCCTTCCCTTCCTTCAGCATCTTTACGATTTCTTCTACTTCTTCCCTGCTAGGCTATTCATTCTCCCCTGTTTGTATTGTCGCTCTATTTTCTCTGTATTAATTCTTCTTATTCTTCTTTGCTACTAGTAATAATAATTGCAATTATGGCTCCCACGGCAGTACATCAAAAATTACAACAATAGAACATTTTAGGTTATTAGACCGTGTGCGTGTGCAGTGTTTTGCCCACAGCAAGCCAGAGAGCTTGCCAGTTCTATCGCTGTGATTTTTAGAGTGAAAGCACATATTTCGCTTTAAAATTACATGAGGAGTACCAAATTAATTTACCCATTTTTTGATAATGGATGATCATTTCTTCTGTAGCAAGTTAGCAATTTTTATTTGCAAACTAGGCGAGACTGTTCAGACGGTCTGCCACTGCTACGCCATGTCTTGCAGCGGCATGCCATTTCATCTGAGGAGCCCAGTGGCAAACCAGGGGGAAAACTGCACATACATGCACATGGCCTCACAGCTCAAAAGGTTCTATTGCTGTGATTGAACCTCAAATCCATCCTTTCAAATTTCTTACTCAGGAATAAAGAATGTGTGGTAACATTCATAGACGTGAGAAATGCATATCAATCGATAGATCGTACCACCCTGATCGGAATGTTGAAGGAATTTAGCCTAGACAACAAAATCAGAACAATAATCCAACAAACAATGACCAGCACCACTTCGAAGCCGAAGTTCAGGGTAGAGATTTCAGACGCCTTTGAAATCAAGACAGGAGTTCACTGTGTCCTCCTGAACACAGGAGTCAGGCTAGGGTACAAAAGCCAAAATTTTAATGTTGATTGCCTAATCTTTGCAGATGATCTTGCAATTTCTTCCGATAACACAGCCTTCGAACAGGTTTTTCAGCTTAAAACACAAGCAGCGAAGGCAGGCTTACAGATCTCTTCTGATAGAACTAATATCAAGCTGGCACCCAGAGAGTTCACAGTGCGCCGAGACAAAATGATACGAGTAGATAAGTTCAGTCCGCCTCTGTGGTGTAGTGGTTAGTGCGATTGGCTGCCACCCCCGTAGGTCCGGGTTCGATTCCCGGCTCTGCCTCGATATTTGAGGAGTGGTATGAGGGCTGGATCGGGGTCCACTCAGCCTCAGGAGGTCAACTGAGTAAAGGTGGGTTCGATTCCCAGCTCAGCCATCCTGGAAGTGGTTTTCCGTGGTTTCCCACTTCTCCAGGCAAATGCCGGGATGGTACTTAAGGCCTCGACCGCTCCCTCCCCTCTTCCTCGTCTATCCCTTCCAATCTTCCCAACCCCTTACAAAACCCCTGTTCAGCATAGCAAGTGAGGCCGCCTGGGCGAGTTACTGGTCATCCTCCCCAGTTGTATTCCCCAGAACAAGAGTCTCACGCTCCAGGACACTGCCCTTGAGGCGCTAGAGGTGCGATCCCTCGCTGAGTCCGAGGGAACAGAAAAGCTGGAGGGTAAGCAAATTAAGAAAGAAGTAGATAAGTTCAAATATCTAGGAGAACTGATAACGCCAAACTTCTCAGAGAAAGAAGCCTTTGCATTACGGATGAACAAAACGGAAATGGCATACCTTTTAACCAAAGACATCTACAACAAAAGGTCCATATCTTTCAAAGAAGAGCTGAGGCAATACTGCAGGGTCATCCGTCGAGAGGTCTTATATGCTTCAGAATATCTTGCAACGATTCAAAAAAAGCCTGATCGAGAAACTGGAGGCCAAAGAGAGGTAAATTTTGAGAAAGACAATGGGGAGTACAGAAGCGACATAACGACGAACAATACACCCACGTAGCGAAGATTACCGATACCGTCCGGAAAAGGAAAATTACCTTTTATGCGCATGTGACACGAATGCACCCAACAAGACTGACCAACCGCATCATTACCTTACTTCAGCAGAAGAAAACGTCCGACTCGTTGGCTGAATGGCCAGCGTACTGACCTTCGATTCAGAGGATCCCAGGTTCGATTCCTGGCCGGGTCGGGGATTTTAACCTTAATTGGTTAATTCCAATGGGCCGGGGGCTGGGTGTTTGTGCTCTCCCCAACATCCCTGCAACTCACACACCACAAATGACACTATCCTCCACCACAATAACACACAGTTACCTACACATGGCAGATGCCGCCCACCCTCATCGGAGGGTCTGCCTTACAAGGGCTGCAACCGGTTAGATATAGCCACACGAAATTATTATTATTATTATTATTATTATTATTATTATTATTATTATTATTATTATTATTATTATTATTATTATTATTATTATTATTATTATTATTATTCGCAGAAGAAAAAGAAAAAGGGGCTTAGTACGTTGAGGTGAATTGAGACCTTGAAGAAGTGGAAATCACACGTAATGAAATCCAGGAGCGTGTCCCACTTAAGAAACTTCAAGCGTTCCATGGTTTCCGAGATAAGCCCAAAAATAAAAATTGGAAAGTCATAGACACAGGAGAGGAAAGAACGATACTGAGAACGCAAGCGGGAGTACTGGGCAGGCATCGAAGCCAGAAGTAGCCAGTTAAAACGACGCGGTCCACAGTTGGCCGATACTACATGAATGAAATAATAATAATAATAATAATAATAATAATAATAATAATAATAATAATAATAATAATAATAATAATAATAATAATGGTTTTCTCCTCTTAACTACATGCACGGTTTCGGGAGAGCCCGAGGTGCCGGAATTTCGCCCCCTACGAGTTCTTTCTCGTTCCGGTACATTTAGCGGCAAGAGGCTGAAGTATTTCAACAGTTTGAAAAACTACCGAACTGCGCCGGGTTCGAACCTGTCGAGCTGAGCTCACAAGGCCAGTGCTCTATCTCGTTAGTCACTTAGGCCGGCGAAGTCTTTGTCCTGTCTCAAAAATCCAAAGCAAACTAAAGTTACAACCCCCCCCCCCTCCGCCCCATGGCGCAAGAGCCCCGAAGGGCCTTGGCCCACCAAGCGACCGCTGCTCAGCCCCAAGGCCTGCAGATTACGAGATGTCGTGTGGCCAGCACTATGAATCAACTCGGCTGAGTGGACCTCGAACCAGCCCTGAGATGCAGGTAAAACTCCCCGACCTGGCCGGGAATCGAACCCGGGCCTCCGGGTAAGAGGCAGCATGCTATCCCTACACCACGCGGCCGGCCAAAGTTAGCCCCGTAAAGGCAATTTTAAGGCCCTTCCATAGGTGGAAGGTAAAGGTTTCAGCTTTCCGCAACCTCGGCATTTTCTGTGGTAGAGTGGTTAACTCTACGCCCGGCAGCATTTTCTCCCCCAGCAATTCACCTGGTACTCATTTTTGGTGTAGGCTGAGTGAGCCTCAGGGCCAATATGCACACCCGGAAGTGGAAAAATCGTGTCTTATATCTATCCTATATCCTTCTGGTCGAACCGAGCACGCCTCGGCCAGGCAGCCCATTGTCCTGTCTGTACTAATATGTATATTTGTAATAATCTAGGTATAAGATTACGATCAAATTGGCTGTGGAATATGCATATTATGCACCATCACCACATTCTCTTTCGAAGATATGAAAAACGTTTTAGATGGTCAGAATAGGGGTTCAAACTGGGTTCAGGTGGTATCTCAAACTTCTGGAATTCAAATTTCGGAAACTGAACCGCGGTTGCCAATGTGAGGAAGATTAATCAGTCAAAAACGTACTAGACTTCATTTTTAATCATATAAAATAATTCACAAAAACAAAGGATTATTTTAAGTGTTGGTTCTTCGCCAACAGACAGTCCTCATCATATCTCTCCAAGAAAGACGAGAGACACATTCAGCGGCATAACGGCCTTGGCCGAATATTCCTACGTATTGAGAAAAAAGAAAGGTTATCATATACTGTATAAACCAGGAGCTGGAAATTGTCAGTGTTCCATACCACTTTCAAAACTGTGAAAAGCAAACAAACTTGTATTGTGGCGTAGAATTCGAACAACATTGATATTTCCTTTCAGAAATTCTACTCCTACACGTATCCGCCAGAATACGGACGGTACAAAAAAATCCGGGTCAGGAATGGAATAAATAAAGCCCCCATCTAGTCGCGAGGATAGGAATTGTGCCGGCTGCCGAAGCCTGTCGCACTCCTCCGCGGCAATGATTAATGACTGACAGATGAAATGATACTGGAGAGTGGTGCTGGAATTAAATGAAATGGCGTATGGCTTTTAGTGCCGGGAGTGTCCGAAGACAAGTTCGGCTGGCCAGATGCAGGTCTTTTGGTTTGACTCCCACAGGCGACCTACGCGTCATGATGAGTATGAAATGATGAAGAAGACGGCACAAACACCCAGCCCCCGTGCCGGAGAAATTAACCAATTAAGGTTAACATTCCCGACCCTGCCAGGAATCGAACCCGGGACCCCTGTGACAAAAGGCCAGCACGCTAACTATTTAGCCATGTAGCCGGACGTTGCTGGAATGAAGGATGACAGGGAAAAACCGGAGTACCCGGAGAAAAACCTGTTCTGTCACTGCTTTGTCCAGTACAAATGTCACATGGAGTGACCGGGATTTGAACCACGGAACTCAACGGTGAGGGGCCGGCGCGCTGCTGCCTGAGCCACGGGGGAGAGGTTCAGACAATAAAAAGACAGTGACAAAATCGTGAGCTTCTACACCCCCTACAGGGTAACATACTAATAACCAATAATTACCTCGAACCACACCGAGCAGACTGCGCGATTCGGACCATAAAATTGTTTTTTAAAAAACATGCTTGAGAGGATGGGTTCGTCCTCACGGTCCACCGCCACGTCCTTTCCAGTCCTGGCCCTGCCCACGCCCCTGCCACCATCGTCGCCATAAGACTTGGCTGAGTCGGAGCGACGTTAAACGAATAGCAAAAACCAAAACATAAAACACCTTGAACTACAAAACATACATAATTATAGCGCTTAGGGAAATAGAAACATGACAATTGTAAACGTTGGTTGGTTGAACTCGCAAATCAATGAATTTCCTTTAAATCTTCCATTGTTTATGCAAACATTTTAACATCAAGAGCAGGGCGTGAAAATGAGTCCTAATACCACACGTAAGACCGGTCAAAAATTAGATCCCTGAAGAACGCCAATTTGAACATAACAAAAACCAATCAAGTAACCCTGGAAATTTTAAATCCTATTATGAATACCACCGCTTGATATTTTTTTGCTAGTGGCTTTACGTCGCACCGACACAGATAGGTTTTATGGCCTAGGAGTTGCAAGGAAGCGGCCGTAGCCTTAATTAAGGTTTACTTGGTGTGAAAATGGGAAACCACGGAAAACAATCTTCAGGGCTGCCGAAAGTGGGATTCGAACCCACTATCTCCCGGATGCAAGCTCACAGTCGCGCACCTCTAACCGCATGGCTAACTCGCCCGTTCGCTTGTCATTTGATGCTGCCGGACTGAGTGGCTCAGACGGTTGAGGCGCTGGCCACCTTGTTGCCCTAACTTGGCAGGCTCCATCCTGGCTCAGTCCAATGGTATTTGAAGGTGCTCAAATACGCCAGCCTCGTGTCCGTAGCTTTACTGGCACGTAAAAGAACTCTTGCGGGACTAAATTCCAGCATCTCGGCGTCTCCGAAAACCGTAGAAGTAGTTAGTGTGACGAAAAGAAAATAACATTATTATTAATGATGTTACATTTGATGCTACAAATTATTCTCTATTACATTATATTCTGAACTTTTTTTATAGCGGTTCAACGTCACACTAAGTCATACGTTAACGGCAACGGTGCGATGGGAAGGTACAGGACAAGCCAGGAACCCACAGTGAAGTTCTTAAGGTACAGCTCTACGATTTGGCTGGCGTAAAAACGAGAATCCACGGAAAATATTCTTCAGAACGGCCACAGCACGCGTAAACATTCTGATCTACACTCAGACATATGCACTCAGTGTCGAAGCTAATATGTCTGTATTCCGGCACGAGTTTTAAAACAACAGTAAAGCAATATGTTCGAAGTTATTTCTCAGATACTAGTCTATTCCATAGGAGAAATGCACTGCCTCACTCACCAGAGAATTTTGTTATAACCTGAATGAGTGAGATAACGAACATTTCTTCAATACGACTGCACTCTGGTGACGGGAGAGGGAGAAGGGTAGGACGCAATGTCCCCACTTTCAAGAGCAAGGCGGTGGTCAGCGAACACAGTATATAAGGTGAGAGTGGGCCAACAATGGGCACAGTCACATCACTGAACAGTCATGGCTCTCCTCAAGGTAACTATGCATACAGTCTGTCTCACCAGCCAGCCTGACATTATTTTCATTTTCTTTCTTTTAATAAAACATACGTATTAAAATGATCTTAAATCAACGCTCATATTAACAATTAAATCGTTATTAACCCGTTGAGGACAAGACATTTTTAAGACAGCTGTGTTTGGAAAGACCAGCAGAGTTCCAGACAGTATAGTCTCTGTCACACCATTTGAAAATAATTTCTCTGCGTTATGTATTCATATCTTTGATTTCATTTAAAATATTTTAATATTCTTTCTCTGAAATTCGAAGGAAAATTAAATTTAGATGGATAAAAAACTTATAAGATTTGATATAAATTAAAAATAGCGTACAGGTAGTAGTATCAAAAAGAACCCAAATTATTTTTGGCGATCAAATTAATATCTGCATTGTATATTTCTTGCAAACAAGTACAGTTGATTTGAAACAGTGACGCAGGGGAATGTTTCACGGTCTAGCTTTGCTATTGCGCGTTGATGTTCAGCAAGCGAAGCCATCAGCAATGTCCAATGACGGTATCATCAATCGCTCGCATAAGGTTCAAGGAATGTGTATTTTAGTTCCCAACACCGTTCTTGAGTACTGTGCATGTGAACTGAAACATTATCCGAATAACACGTCCATGCTAATATAATCTTCTAAATGTGTTATATGCATGAGAGGAGTGCACGTGAAAGTCATACCTGTCAATGTAATATAATTGTAAAATGTTATTTGATGCACTTCATCACATATGTAGAGCTGTGGATTTGTGTCCTTAAACCCCTGTGTATTATGCAAACGTTCAGACAAAACATTAGCGCACGATAAACAGATTCGATAAAGGAAACAGTAGGCCTAATGGTCTCATGTTAGAACCATGAGGAGCATCTATAGAAAATTCAAATTATAATTGACCTTCCAGCTAGAGGAGATATTGAGAAGGTCGAGAGAATACTATACACAACAGTTAGTAAGAAATAACAAGGTGCTGGAGTGAACGACAGCCCCACGTGCTCAAAACAAAGACTCGTAGAATTTACTTGCTTATAATCCCGATCAAATTTTCTCCCATCAGAATAGAGCAATTACTCCTATTCCAAATTATATTCCTTTCATTTAATCAAAATAATCCTCTATATCATAATGAAGGTCAAAATAGTAAATATTCTCTTTCTTACAGGTCCTGTCCCTCGCCGCCCTCGTGGCCGTCGCTAACGCTGGAATCCTCGGCGCCCCCGCCGTCTACGCCCCCGGCGCTCCTCTGGCCGCCCGCGCTTACGCCGCTCCCGCTTACGCTCACGCTCCCGTAGCCTACGCCGCTGCCCCCGCCTACGCTAAGGTTGCCGCCCCCGTCGCCGTCGACACCGACTACGACCCCAACCCAAGCTACAGCTACTCCTACGATGTCCAGGACGCTCTGACCGGAGACTCCAAGGGACAGCAGGAGAGCCGTCAAGGAGATGTTGTCCAGGGTAGCTACAGCCTGGTTGAGCCTGACGGCACCACCCGTACCGTAGAATACACCGCTGACCCCGTCAACGGATTCAACGCCGTCGTACACAGAGGACCCGCTGCCGTCGCCAAGGTCGCCGCTCCCGTCGCCTACGCCGCTGCCCCCGCCATCGCTAAGGTCGCTGCTCCCGTCGCTTACGCTCACCCTGCTGCCTACGCCGCCCCCGCTTACGGATACGGCAAGGCCCTCATCGGTTAAAAACTGACGACATAATTTACACAAACCAACCATTTCATTCATGTTGTAAAATATTGCATCTACACCGCAAATAAACTATATGTATTAAATTTCTGACTATTCAATATTAGACCTATTAATCCTCACTTCCATTACTCTTTTAAGTTTATTTAAGTTATTTAATAGAGAAATGTACACTCAAGTTTGAGCATTAAATAAATTCAACAACAGGAGTGGAATTAGAACTTCGTCTAGAATACCTCTTAACATCCACTATTTTTTTTTTAAGTGCCATTTGTTCGGGGCGTCGACCTATAGAAATCTTTAGCCCCTACTTGCACCATGTGATATGAACCTGCGTGTAATTGGAATGGAGGAAGTGTAGAGTGTTGAATGTGAGGAAAGGAACGTTAAGGACGACAAGAACACCCAGGCCCTAAGCCATGAATATTAATCACTTACAATTAAAAAACCTCTGACCCAGCCGGGAAGCGAATTGGGGCCTCTGGGTTAACGTCCACTATACTCTGATAATTATGAGGTAAGTAAATCGTACTCAAGAAATGTAGTATATATCACCTGAATGATTTAGTAAACATTCTGATGACATCATAATAGACTGGAAGAAAAATATCGATCCATGATTTGCTAAGCCAAAGACGTTGACTTCGAAGATATATTATGAACTTAGCTTCACCTGCGTAAAGATTAATATTACACACAGTACATGTGGATAGCTGGAGGTGATTGGATAATTGTTTAATTCCATGAGAAATGCATCTAAATATTGCATAATGCTTTTCTAGCACTTTCAATACTCCAACCATATAATCATATTCCTAAATACGTTCGCAGATAATTGCTACAATCATATCTTTAATAGTACCAAGTATATTCCCTAAACGATCTAAAGGTTAACAAACAATAGTAAGTAAACTGTGTTGCAGGGAGCGGATGTTCATTGTTGAAGGGTTATATATCCATTCTGGAATGTGTTCTATATTATACTAATGAGCTAAATTTATGCAGGCATTTTCTCTCCACACTTGCATAAATATATTATTACATGCGCGATTATCTCACAATGTTCCTAACGGAGCAAGTCTTAATCGTTCTGCTCCATAAAATAACAATTCTCCAGTCCATTTACGCTAAAGATATTCTTAACCAAACAACTGTCAAAATATCTTGCTATTTGCTTTACGTCGCACCGACGCAGATAAGTCTTATGGCGACGATGGGATAGGGATGGCCTAAGAAAGGAAAGGAAGCGGCCGTGGCATTAATTAAGGTACAGCCCCAGCATTTGACTGGTCTGAAAATGGGAAACCACGGAAAATCATCTTCAGGGCTGCCGACAGTGGGGTTCGAACCCACTATCTCCCGATTACTGGATACTGGCCGCACTTAAGCGACTTCAGCTATAGAGCTCGGTGTCAAAATATCTAGTGTTAGTCGTAATATATTTGAAAATAATTTAAATAACGACTTAGAAGACTGGTCACACACACACACGGTATGAGAACATTGCTGAAAAGCTTCGAGACAAAAGGACTATGAAAAATTATCACGTAACATTCATTAAAACATTTTTGAATGTTATACTCATCATTTAGGTCTACATCCTGAAGACAAGTACCTTCTTACAAAGTGACGTTCCAGGATTTAAAAATATGACCTCGTGCCGATGGACGAAAGCATTTAGAAAAAATACAGGACTGTCCTATTTTCCCTTGTCCTTACCATCTGAAATTACTTTAAGATGGTCTGCAGTTTTATATATTATTTTTCAACCTGTTTCACGTTGCATTCATTAATATAGATTTCTGTTACGGTGGAATTTGAAATGGCTTAAATAACGTACTTCCAAGGCATTTGATCTGAAAATGGAATACCATACAAAATCATCTTCAAGAACTCACTCGAACTGGATGTATTCATTCATTAGAGAATGTTAATTAGACCATTTAATAATAATAATGATGATGGTGGTGATGATGATAATGATAATAATATGAATAAAATAGGATCCCTCGAATTTAAGGACTTTAAGTGCCAATAAATATTTCCATCAACAACCTTAAGCAGAGTTTAAAATGCCTAAGCAACTGTTACAAGAAGACACTGTCTTTATATTCATAGGTTAATGCTAAGCAACGAAGTAACGGAACGAATCATGAAACCCAAAATTTCATGACGTCGCAATAGCATCCACGCCTTATTGCAGGCCTTCCAACGGACAAGTGCGCTAAGCGGATTGCCTACAAATTGAGGCGCTTCCCAGCCAACGGTTCCGTAACATAAGTACAGGACGGGTGGACAGGTGGAAGGAATATTTTGAAAACCTTCTCAACGTAAAAGGAAATCTTACAGGTGACGTCATGAACAACCAAGCTTATGTGAAGCAGAACAATGATATCGGTGAAGTTACGCTTGCGGAAGTGGGAATAAACTTCACTGACTTAAAAGTTGCAGGAACAGACAAAATTAGGACTGAAATGTTGAAATATAGAGGAAAGGCAGCGATTCAATGGCCTCGTAGAGTAGTAATATTAGCATGGAATGTTAGTAAGGTACTTTCTGATTGCAGGAAAGCAGTAACTGCACCTATATGTAAGGAAGGTAACAGGAAGGACTGCAACAATTTCTTTTTTTTTCTTTTTTTTTTTTTTTGCTAGTTGCTTTACGTCGCACCGACACGGTCTTATGGCGACTATGAGACAGGGGCGGGCTAGGAGTGGGAAGGAAGCGGCCGTGGCCTTAATTAAGGTACAGCCCCAGCATTTGACTGGTGCGAAAATGGGAAACGGAAAACCATTTTCAGGGCTGCCGACAGTGGGGTTCGAACCTACTATCTCCCGAATACTGGATACTGGCCGCACTTAAGCGACTGCAGCTATCGAGCTCGGTGCAACAACTATTGAGGTATTTCATTGATCAGTATACTAGGCAAGGTGTTTGCTGGCAATTTGGATGAAAACGTGTGCGATCAGAGGCGGAGAGCCAGTTTTAGATTTCAGGATATGCTAAAGAACCGATTTTGAGGCTAAAATATAGTATTCGCACTATCCCTTACAAGCGATCGTATTAGAACAGATGTGACGTAGTGCTATGCCAAGACATGAAGTGAGTGAATGTTACACTCGGATGTACTAACGTTTTATTACTAGGAATTGTGAAACCCGAATATGTCTTGTGAAGAGGAAAATTGACCTGGGGTTTACTCATCGTTCATTAGCATCAGGTTATTTTCCGACGGCAAGAGGCACAGAACTAACAACTGTATCCTGCTTATAGAGTGCCGAGTTTGCGAATTGTGATAATTGAGCTTGTAATTGTAAAGCTACTTTTGAGATCGTATCACAATCACCCACTTTTACGTGTGAACCGAATAACCGGCACAAAAGTTGTTCTTTTTTTCTTTTTCTCCAAATATTCTGCAAGCATTGGTCAGAATTCGAAGGCTTCCTGACTGGCAATGTCGCTAGACTATGATGCTCCCATGAATAGTGGAATCACTCAGACAACATCGATCCACCAAGAAAGTGGCCGCGCGTCTGGGGCCACGCGCTATCAGCTTGCATTCGGGAGATGGTGGGTTCGAACCCCAGTGTCGGCAGCGCTAAAGATGGTTTTCCGTGGTTTCCACACTTCCACAATAGGCAAATGCTGTGGCTGTAACTTAATTAAGGCCATAGTCGGTTTAATCCCACTTCTAAGCTTTCCCTATGCCATCGTCGCCATAAGACTTACTTGTGTCAGTGCGGCGTAAAGCAAATTCTAAAAATAACCCACACACAGCTATTATTATTACTACTTATTATTCAGGCGACTATTTGATAATACCGTTCTTTGTATCCTAAACCAAAAATCCTGTAGTAATACAACGAATGGAAGTGGCAACGGGATAACTATAAAGTTGTGGCGATAGACAGCTGATGTTTTCCCCTGTGAATGGGGCGGTAGAATAACACTCACGGTATCCCCTGCCTGTCGTAAGACACGACTGAAAGGATCCTGAGCTGAGTTCAGGCATTGCTTTCAGTTATTTATGCCAGGCTCCTCACCTTCATGTATCCCATCCGACCTCCCTTGGTCAACTCTTGTTCTTTTCCTACCCCGACGGCATACGACTGCGAGGCCTAGGGAACCTCATTTTCACGCCCTTCGTGCCCCTTCTCTTCCTGTTGCCGGTACCTTCATTTTTCGAATTGTCGGATCCCTTCCATTATTTTCCCTCTGATTAGTAGAGCCCGGATTTTTATGCATTAATAGGTTAGAATGCAAAGATTCTGAAGCGAGCAGCAAGTATAGTCTAACTTCACAACGATTATGCTATGGGGTTTGTATAAACATTAGAGGTAGGCCCATCAGAACTCCTATAATTTATGTTACTCTTGTTACATTATGGAAGAGCGGGTGGCCGACACTTCCTATTTACCAAATTTAGTTTGCAATCTAACCTGTTACGGCATGAAAATCCGAGCTTTGCTGAATAGTGTTATATACAGGATGGTTGCCTAGCTGTACTTCCTCTTAAAACAATAATCACCACCAACCCCTGCTTGAAGTGCTACTATTGGATTGCTCACTGGAGCAATGGAGTAATTAGTTATTTAAATTTCATCTCCCCTTTACTAATATTGCTTATCTTAAAGCGTTTATTTAAAAAACTCTGAAAAATACATATTTCAACCTACAGCTTTGGAATACAAGATATCCAGGACAATTACCATTGATAATATGCAAACTTACTGAAGCGGTTAACAGGTATAGTCTATCCTGCACAGCGGTTGTGCTATGAGTTTTGCATAAACATTAGGGGATACGGCCCATAAGAACCCCTACAAATTATGTTACTCTCGCTGCATTACGGACGAGCGGGTTAGTCGACACTTCCTAAAAACCAAATTAGTTTGCATTCTAACCCATAAGTGTCTAATTATCACATTCAGACAATGTCAAAATTAACTAACCTGTTGTAAGGAGCCTTCAATAAAGAAAATTAATGAATGTGGCCTTGACTTAGTGAGGGACAATCACGATTAGAGTAATTATTTCAGGTATTCTAATGTGTTGTAACAGGGGAGAATGACATCATGTGTTATGTGGGTCGGCAGGTGTGGTACAACACCGACAGGGATCAACTTACAACACAACCTGCTCCTTCCTACCCGTGACTCACTCACTCACTCACTCACTCACACCACGCCCTCTGCAGCGCACTCCAATACCAAGAAGAAACTTTCCTCTCGTGCCAAAGCGTAACTTACAACAATTCGGCATTCCCCACATACTGCAGTGTCCATTACATCACTCCAGCCTTGCACGTCCTTCACGAATATTGGTACCCGAAAACAACCTGTGCCTAAGACTCGTTTGTAATATCTGAATCCATCTCTTTTCAATTTCGACTCAGTCAATTTTTAACCGTTAGGATGTTCAGTTTGCCGAAAGTAATTTTAAGTAATAATAATAATAATAATAATAATAATAATAATAATAATAATAATAATAATAATAATAATAATAATAATAATAATAATAATCGTATGGCCTCAGCTACCGTGTGCAGACGTTTCGATTTCACGCCATCTGGCTGTCTGCTCGTCAATTTCGACGTTCCGTTTTCCTCTAGGCCCCCTCTAGATGGCAGACCGAGTAAACCGAAACTCTCTTGGGCGGCTATGGCTGAGATTTAATGAATTTTGTCGGGTAAACACCAAATATGCCACCAGAGATCTTTTACATGCCGACATCGTACGACATGGAGCGTCGAATGGACTTTTTTCCGCCCTTCAAAAATCCGACTACCTCTGCCGGGTTTGAACCCGCTATCTTGGGATCCGGAGGCCGACACTCTACCGCTGATCCACAGAGGCAGCTATTTTAAGTAATAAAGATATAAAACGACCGGGAAGAGTCCAGAGCTCCAGCCCTTCAGGCATAAGCTACAAATTTTATGTAAATAAAATACAATAAAGTGAGAATATATTCTTTACTTATTCCTAAAAATTACAATCCTTTTCTGAATCATCGATATCCAGATTAGCAGTTTGCCTTTTTCTACCACTAAGAGCGCTAATGTGAGTTAATGGAGAGTTTCACTTAAGCCCTTATAACTACATTCGGTGTGGACATTTTTCGAAAAAATCAAAAAAAGACCTGAGGGTATTGAACCAAGGAACACATTACAGAAAGTATTTCGTAAATAAGTTGATTCGAGTAGGATTTAAATCGAGATGAAAACGAGTAAAGAAACAAGCGATTTTCAGCTGTTTTTCCGTAACTGCATTTAGCCTGGAAATGATTTTTTTTAATAGTTTGATAGAACTATCCAAGACTCACAATTTGAAAACTTTCCGGGCCCTTTAACCCTTCAAATTTCGGCACAATTCAGGAATTTGCTTAAGTTTACGTTTTTTCGTAGTATGCTAAGAAATGAAATGGCGCGTGGCTTTCTGTGCCGGGAGTGTCCGAGGACATGTTCGGCTCTCGAGGTTGAGGTCTTTCGATTTGACACCCGTAGGCGACCTGCGTGTCGTTATGAGGATGAAATGATAAAGACTACATATACATCCAGCCCCCATGCCAGCGAAATTAACCAATGATAGTTAAAATTCCGGACCCTGACGGTAATCGAACCCGGGACACCCGTGGCCAAAGGCCAGCACGCTAACCATTTAGCCATGAAGCCGGACTGCTAAGAAATGTTTTCAACATTAAAACATGTGGAAAAACATGATCAGATTCTTTGACATCACACTCAAATATTTAGAAATACATAAAAAATTTATGTTTATTTATGTTTAAATAATTATGAACTTGAAATCCGGAACTTATTTTAATGAAGCCCCCCATTTGTCTTCGGACCGATGTGAGGCCCCTTTAAACACTCAAGTATAGACATAAACATAAATGTGTATATATTTGTATAAAAATATTTGAGAAATATATTAATAGAACCTGATGATGTCCTTTCAAGAACGAAACATGCCAAACCAAACCCCATGGCACCACAGCCCTTGAAGGGCCTTGGCCTACCAAGCGACCGCTGCTCAGCCCGAAGGCCTGCAGATTAAGAGGTGTCGTGTGATCAGCACGACGAATCCTCTCGGCCGTTATTCTTGGCTTTCTAGACCGGGGCCGCCATCTCACCGTCAGATAGCTCCTCAATTCTAATCACGTAGGCTGAGTGGACCTCGAAGCAGCCCTCAGGTCCAGGTAAAAAAATCCCTGACCTGGCCGGGAATCGAACCCGACCTCCGAGTAAGAGGTAGGCACGCTACCCCTACATCACGGGGCCGGCATAAGAACGAAACATGGCATTCTATTTTAATGGAGTTACTTCTTTTTCAGTTACAATATTGTTACCATATGTTTATATTTTTCAGGTAGTTCATAAATTTATTACTCAAAATTAGTTACGGCAAACTGAAGAAACTAGAAAATAGGAAAGTCCGGCTCTTTTCCTGAAATGTTCAGAGGTTCCAGGTTTCGATTCCCGGGAACTTTATCCACGGCTGGTCAATTCCCCCACGCTCTGGGACTGGGTCGTTGTGTTCGTTTTATTCAAATATGCTTTACATCGCACCGACAAGGATAGCTCTTACACTCATGATCGGATAGGAAAGGGCTAGGAATGGGAAGGAACCGGTCGTAGCCTTAACTAAGATACAGCCCCAACATTTGGTTGTGAAAACTGGAAACGAAGGGAAACCTTGAGTTCAAACCCACTATCTCCCGAATGCAAGCTGATAGCTACGGGACTCTAACCATGCGGCCACTTGCTCGGTAACTGTGTTCGTCTTAACTGTGAGTTTATCACATGCATCCCTATAATAAAACCTATTATCAAAATTCTAACTGAGCGGAGTGGTCGAGCGTGTTAACAAGATATCTCTGCACTCGGGAGACGAGTGGGTCCGAACACCACCTTCGGCTGTCCTCAATATGGTTTCCCATTTTCACTTCCAAACAAATACCGGCACAGTTCCTATTCTCAGGCCAAAACCTATTACTGCCACCAGCTTACCCAATCTCATTCACCATCATTCATTTCATCTGTATTAGCTCCTCAACTGAGGTTGACGCCAGGAAGGGCATCCGGTCGTAAAAATACTCCATTTAATTTCATCACCTCTCTGTTCACGGAACGGGACTAAGAAGTACACATTCATTCATTAGCAAGATTCGAACAAGAAGCATTTTCCAAAACAATATTGCACAATATTCGCAAACAGATGGGAATTCCTACGAAATAGTTTTGCAATTATTACATTAAATCTCAGTGTTAGCAATGGCTTTGACAATATAAAACTAACTTGGTACATGTATGATGCTAACAAAACAATATTGTATCCATAAAAAGACACGACCAAAGTAAGTCACATATGATAACAACCTTACAAGCGTCGTGGAGATATAACAGATGATGTTGATGGTGATGATGATGATGGTGGTGATGATGATGATGTTGCTTGTTGTTTAACGGGGCCTAACATCTAGATCATCGGTCCGTAATGGTACGAAATGAGACGCAATGTTATGATAATTTAAAAATCTATAATCCTCCACTGACCAGAATTCGAAACGTAAGGACGAAGACTGAATAGATGAATATGAAGTTAAAACAATCAGTGGATCCGACCCGCAATGCTCCACATTCCCAGAAACTAGCGTTAAACTATAGTATTACTGACCAAGGGACTGCTTTTAAGGCACAATACTGAATCTATGATGCTTGTAGTCTAAACGGGTCCAAAATCCAGGTCATCGGCCCCTCATGATGGTACTTATCGCTAGAAAAGTAGAATCATGGTATTTGTCATGTTGCGGTACTAATCAAAAGTAGCGTAGACGCGCGGTATTCCACACATTATGGTACTACTCACAGGTAATGAAATTCGCACATGTAATACAGACCTACAGTATGGTGTTTCGCACATTGCGTCGCCATTTACAGGCAACGCAAACCTACGGTGTTCATCACATAAGTGTACTAACCACAGGGACCCACACTATCCCGTAGTGTTCCTCACATAGTGGGTAGTAAGCATAGGCAAGGCAGAACCATAAACCATGGTGTTACTCACCCATGGTGTTGCTCATATAGGGGTACAAATCACAGGTACTGTAAAATACATCCTGAGCACACACTGTCGCTACTTATCACAAACCTATTTTATACCTAACATAGCGGTACTACGCGCAAGTGAAAGCGACCCATGGTGTTCCCTGCGTGATGGTACTAATTACAAGTAGTCTCATGGTTTTAATTTGATCATCCCTTGGTCGCCCCTTTTAGTCGCCTCTTACAACAGGCAGGGGATACTGTAGGTGTATTCTTCGTCTGCGCCCTCCATTCACAGGGGGTTGTGTGTTTGGTCCGCGAGAGGTATTTTATTTCCCTCAAGTCCGCCAGCAAACCGGTTAGGACCCCCCTACCCGCCACCTGGGACGCGCCATCACCTCTCGCCCTGCTACGCCAGCGTAGTAGGTTCGTGGCACATATAACATATAAATATAATGTAAATGTGAGTTTCATTCTATTCTATTAATGTTTGAGATAGTTGCATTTTAGGCGTAGTCTAAAGTGTCGCAGAATATTTTGGAGTTAGGTCAAGTATCGCCATGGAAAAAGTTTGGGGAGCTATGCTCTAAGATATTACGGTACTTCAAATAAAAAAATTTTAAGTTTTGAAAGAAATATGACTAATGGCTGGGTGTCATTCAAAAATTTGTGTAATGTGACGCAACAAAATGTGTGACGGAAGTGTAGCCATAGCAACCGTGCGGGCAATAATGTAAGGTATGGATGGGAAGGTCAGACAATGTTACCTAGCAACCGAGCAGGCAATGTCTAATGACTGATGACCATCTGAAATTAGAAGCCGTTGATGGATGGCCATGACAGAGAGACATAAGTATTTACGATCAATGATCAATTTATTCTCGCAAAGGGAAAAGTCGTTTCTTTTTTCTCTCAGATTACACATGACATGTCCAATATGTACTTTGAGTGATGAATATTTCCATATTATTTCTACTGCCCAGTTATAAGGAACTAAATGGAAAGTTTTCTCCTGCGTTTCTTTCAACAGTTGAACACCGCGGAACACAGCGAATGGCAACCACTCCTCTTCCTCCGCTTGTACGGTACTACAACCTGTGTAGGATTCCGCAACTTGCCGTCGTGAGCGCCACCGGACAGCAATAGCTCGTGCGGTTTCTTATGAAGATGTGAAGCTAACTCAATCGTCAAACAAAGTGTAGCAAGCACATTGTATAATAACATGGTATAAACAACAGTCTATCGTAAAGTTCTCCAACTAAGCCCAACATATCAAGGCAGAGAAACGTCTCGATTTCCGTGGTCTGAAATACACTTCGGAAACTATGATGTATTTTCGTTCGAGTCAAGCATACAACTACACGACCCGGGATATTTACGGAGGAAAATGGCATATCCCAACGATTGGAATTTCACTGAAATCTGTATGACATTTTTTGCCTTATTGCACAAAATATTAAGAAATATTTCGTTCAGTACAGCTTGACGATGTAACAGTTAACCATTTTTGTTTCATTTCTTCTTTTGTCTTCATTCTTGACCAGCTGTGGACTACGTGAAGTAACTTCATGATTTTGTTACTCTCCTTTCCTTCCTGCCTAAACATTATTTCCCTCCTCCGTCCACAGATTTTTTGCTTCTTCTATTTCTCCTAGATCCCCCCCAAAGTTATTCATCCTTTCTATGAAAATGTCCCTATGTAATTTTCTGTTTCTTGTGATTCCCAACTCAGCCATATCCTGTTTAAATTCGATGAACCATCCAATTTCTGTTCCGGGATTTTTTCCAAATGATCAAATAGTATCTTTGTTAGCCTGTCTGGATTCACCCGGGCCCATTACTCATAAAATGCAATTTATTTTTTATTATTATTATTAATCCGGAAAGAAGTGAGCCAAGGTTGCAGTTTGTTTCCTCAACTTTTCAATGTTTACATAGAACAGGCGTTAAAGAAAATCAAAGAGGAATTTTGTAAGGGTATCGCAATCCACTGCAGAAGATCAGGTGAAATTGGTGAATGGTATGGACAGAGTCTTGGAGGAACAGTACAAGGAGTACGAAGTCAGGTGATACAGGAAATACTAGATTAGGAAAATAAGTTTTAAAGGAAGTAGATGGATATTGTTGCTTGGATGGTAAAATAACTAACGATGACAGAAGAAAAGGACATAAAATGTACACTAGCAAAAGCATGGAAGGTCTTTCTTAAGAAAAGAAATTTGCTCACTTTGAACATTGACATAGGAGTTGGAAATATATTTCTGAAGACTTTCGTTTGGAGCATGACATTATGTGGAATTAAAACATGGACGAAAACTAGATCAGAAAGAAAGAGAAACAGAATCTCTTGAAATGTGGCGTTACAGAAGAATTGTGAAGGTTAGATGGGTAGACCTAGTCACGAAGGGCGAGATACTGAATCGAACTGGTGAGACGAAAACAATTTCGCGAAACATGAACATAAAAAAGACGGAAAATGATAGGACACTTCTTAAGACACCCAGTTCAGTTGGTTTTTGAGGGAAGTGTAAAGCGGTAAAAACGACAGGGGCAAACCACGGTATGATTATGACTAAAGCCTGGATGTTTATGCATTAATAAGTTAGAATGAAAATTTTCTGATGCGAGCAGCAAGTATAGTCTACCTTCACAACGTATATGCTATGGTGTTTGCATGAACATCAGGGGTACGGTCCATCAGAACTCCTATAATTTGTGTTACTCTTGCTACATTGCGGAAGAGCGGGTGGTCTACACTTCCCATTAACCAAATTTAGTTTGCAATCTAACCTGTTATGGCATGAAAATCTGGGCTAGAATATATGTGGGATTTAGTATTTATTAGTGATTTACGCCCACTAGGGAGCACCTATGACTAGTATTTTTGGATGCACACTTTTGTGCCCAATTCCTGTGAAAGACGTTTGTGAGAGTTAATAACCATTGGTAGAGGAGACTTCAATTTACCATTTTACTAAGTTGAGGGAGGTCTGAGACATCAGTATCAGCAATCCCAACGGAATTTTTTTTTTTTACCTTCATTGGGCCACATGTTTCCTGTCTTGTAGATGAATGAGAAGATCTTCTTCGTAAGCCTGCCATTCTTCATTCTCAAATGGTGCCCATAACACATCAGCCTGTGTCGCATGCTAGTGTTAGCCGTTTCCTACTGCTTGTACAGTTCAGAGTTCGTTTTCAGTCGGTAGAATGTAGTTATGCGGAAATGAAAAGGTTACAAAGGCTAGGGTGGCATAGAGGGCTGCATAAACTCCATCAATGGAATGAACTATCCGCCTCCATAGCGTAACGATTAGCACCACTAATTGCCATCCTCAGGGGACCGGGTTCGATTCCCGGTAGTTATCTGTTATGAGGTTAAAATGGCCCAAGGACTTCCATCGCGGGTGTGCCTGAAATGAGATGCACCACCTGGAGATGAGGAAACAACATTATTATACGAAAGATTTGAGATTGTCATCTTTTGAACAGTATTGCAGTGTGTTTCAATACGGTGAAATGTTTTCTCCCTCGTTCTACCCGCGAGACAATAGAAGAATACTAAAAAAAGTGAATCATACACCGACGAGAATAGCTACCCGCACAATTGAAAACTGGGGCTCGCTGGTTGGTACGCCATCTGTTCTCCAGCACCTAATTGGTTTGCACAACGCGAGACATGAACAATTTCGTGACACGCTCCACTCCCAAGTGGAACCACTTGTTAGTTTAAACACACGCGACCGTAGCGTGATCTCCGTGACGTCAGCCGCGCGCGATCACGACCACAACGCGAGGAAGAAACACACACAAAAATATTCACCTAACACTTCGAAGATACTACACTCGACGTGCTGGTGGTGGTATTTTTAAGGGGAAGTACCAATGGACAACTAACATCTCTTAGAGCCCAGATTTTTTAGACAGTAATAAGTTAGAATACAAACTTACTGAAGCGAATAACAAGTATAGTCTATCGTGCATAACAGTTATGCTATGAGATTTGCACAAACATTAGGGGTACAGCCCATTAGAACCCCTACAATCTATGCTACTCTTGCTACATTACGGAAGAACGGGCTAGGCGACACTTCCTAACAATCAAATTAGTTTGTATTCTAACCTATTACTGCCTACAAATTCTGGGTCTCTTCATAACGATAGTCGGAGGAAAAATACCGTATGGGTTGAAAGCAAACGAAGAATTACCCGAAGAAGATTGTACAGGAGAGTTGAATGTCTTGGAGCGTGGGACATGTGAGAGGGTGAAAGGCCTGGCTCAGTTTTTCCAATAGGCAGGAAATACTGTGGACGCAGCCTACAGTCCCAATCCACAGAAGGGTTCTGACGTAGTACAACGCTCTGGCGTTCACTCAACCTACATCAAAAATGAGTACCATGTAAATTCCTGGCTGGTAGGCATAGGACTACCCCCTCTATCCCACCCAGTGCCGAGGTTACGGGTAGCGGGAGCCATTACGGCAACACCAGGACAAAGATGGCTGGACTATGAGCTAAACACTACTGAGGTTACGGATAGTGGAAGCCTGTACTTTCCACGCCTAAACAAGGATAAAGATGGTTGGACTTCCCAAGTTACGGGCAAGGGAGACCTGTATCTTCCACTACCGGTACTTCAAAATAACAAAGAACCACGGTTACTGATTTATTTATTTATTCATTCATTTTTTTCTTTACTCCGGCTCCATAGCTAAATGGTTAGCATTCTGGCCTTTGGTCATAGTGGTCCCGGGTTCGATTCCCGGCAGGGTCGGGAATTTTAACCTAAATGGATCATTTCGCTGGCACGAAGGCTGGGTGAATGTCTCGTCCTCATCATCATTTCATCCTCATCACGACGCGCAGGTCACCTACGGGTGTCAAATCAAAAGACCTGCATCTGGCGAGCAGAACTTGTCCTCGGACACTCCGGGCACTAAAAGCCATACGCCATTTCATTTCTATTTATTTATTTATGTATCTATTTATTCATTTCTCGCATGGCTGTTAGTGCTGGTAGTGTCCGACGAAATGTTCGGCTCGTCTGGAGCAATTATTTTTATTTGACCCCCGTGAGCGACCTGCGCGTTGGGTGTGGGGGAGATGGTGATGATCAGGTAGGGAGGGATTGAAACATAGTGTCGGGACATAGTCTACTCCTGTCGAATAACACCACGGCATGTTTTGAAGGCTTAACGTCCTCATACGACGGCCGAATCACCATCACTAGCATCATATGTCTTCACTCCATATGAACGCTGCAGAGGGGGTTGAAATTGCAATCCAGGCTTTTGGCACGCTACTGGTGATTAGATTAGGCAAATGGGACTGAGTAGAGTCGACCTCAAGAACCCAACTCCGGCGAATTTAAGGAGTGGTGCGTGTCATGCAGAACCAAGAATCGAATCTAGAACGTCTGGATGGGAAGCTACTTGCAAGACATCTAGCTCACAGCTATGGTGGCCACATGTAAACATACACTCATCTCTGACGCGAGAAGGCTATATTCACCTATTATTACAACAATAACGGTAAAATGCAGGCCAAAATAGTTATAGTGAAATAATGCTCTTCTACCAACGGGACTCGAACCGGCTAACCACTCTACTCGACCAAGTGCTTCAGTTTCCACTCCTCCAACGCCCTCCATGACCTTGCATTCACCGCAACCACTATGACATAATTCTCTCAGCTATGTTACAGAGTATCAGAGCAAGGAAGAAAAAAAAGAAACACGCAGACGAGTTCCTTAACATCTGAGAGTTCGGGCGTGAATCCCTGAGTCTCTCATTTCGAAACTTTGTGAATTGCAAAACGTCACAGTGGGTGCAGATTGCACTAATTAATTAGTTACAATATCCACTCATTCATTCATTCTTTCCTTCTTTGAGTGGACTATTTAATGTCACCGGTTCACCTACACGTGAAAGCGGATCTGAACTACTTTAACTAGCCGCATGTTACTACACACTAAAATGATGCAAGAGCCAGTGTGTGCCTGTAAGTCACACCTTGAACTGGAGACCGATATGCATTGTCATCGTGGGCCCTTTTACCTTCCCCAACCATACGACACTGCAAAGGCCCAGAATGTGTTGCTGCTTTTGTTTCTTCAAAGACTTCTGATAAGAGAGTGAACAATACCATTTACTTAATCCGTAGACTGTATTTGGCGCGTATAGGAGTTCATGAAAACAGAGTAAGTTGGCGGTGTGGTTAGGAGCGCGTAGCTGTGGGCTTTCATTCGGGAGACAGTAGGTCGAACCCCACTGACGGCAGCCCTGAAGATGGTTTTCCGTGGTTTCTCAATTTCACTGCTGGGGCTGTACATTAATTAAGCCCACGGCCGCTTCCTTCCCACTCCTAGCCCCTTCATACTCCATCGTCCCCATAAAACATACGTGTCGGTGCGACGTAAAGCAAGTTTTAAAAAGGAGATCATGAAATTCAAAGCGTGGTCTTATGTTGAGTAAGCGGGTAGGCTTTTACCTATTTGGATCTCCCAGCAATTTCTGTATATGAAATGAAAATTCACAGTCTGTTTCCAGTCTTTTGACCAGTTAAGGAATGGACTGAATAAAGCCCGCATCTAGCGGCGAGGATAGGAATTGTGCCGTCTGCCGAACCCTGTCGCACTCCTCTGGTGAATGATTAATGAAATGAAATGATAGTGGGGAGTGTTGCTGGACTGAAAGATGACAGGGAAAAAAAGGAGTACCCGGAGAAAAACCTACACCGCCCCCCACCCCGCTTTATCCAGCACAAATCTCTCATGGAGTGACCTGCGTTTGAACCAGCGGTGAGGGTCCAGCGCGCTGCCGCCTGAGCCACGGAGACTCTCTCAATTTCTGTATATGCGTTATTGAAAATAATTAGTAGTACAGCAGTTCCTTGGAGCTAATTATAAAACTACTACTACTACTACTACTACTACTACTACTACTACTACTACTAAAGGGCTAGGAATGAGAAGGAAGCGGCCGTGGCCTTTAATTTGCTTGGTGTGAAAATGGGAAACCGTAGAAAACCATCTTCATCTTCAGGTCTGCCGACAGTGGGGTTCTAACATACCATCTCCCAAATGCAATCGCACGGCTACGCGATCCTACCCTAACCGAATGGCCAATTCGCTCAGTGGTAGAAAGTTTCACATATCTTGGATCAATAATAGACTACTAAGGAGAACTTGAAACTTATGTTAGAGAGGGAGAGAATCAAAGTAGACTCGAAGAAGTGTCCGGAATCGTATTTGATGAGAAAACGCCTGCGGACTAGAAGTAAACAAAACAGTGATAAGACCAATACTCGATAGCTGCACTCGCTTAAGTGTGGCTAGTACCTAGTATTCGAGAGATAGTGGGTTCGAACACCACTGTCGACAGCCCTGAAAATGGTTTTCCGTAGTTTACCATTTTCACGCCACGCAAATTAAAGATCACGACCGCTTCTTTCCCACTCCTGCACTCTCCTGTCCCATCGTCACCATAAAACCTATCTGCGTCGGTGCGACGTAAAGCAACTAGAAAAATTTATATATAGCATAAATATGCGAAATAAGGCATAAAGAACGGTATGGTGGAAAAGCACAGAGAAAAAGACTAAGATATTCTACGAAGATCTGGTGTGAATGTGATCACTAAAATGTAAAGGAAAATCGACTAAGGTGGTATGGGCATGTATTCTGAGGAAGACAGAAACAGAGGCTGTGAAGAGAGCATGGGATAAACCAGCTACAGGTAAAAGATCAAGAGGAACCAAAGATAAAGTGAAGAGACTTAAAGGAGAAATTATTTTAGGAAGAAGATGCGAGAGAGACAAAAATGAGGGGGACTGTCCATTGCAGTTGACCTATGCAATGGGTGGTGAAGAAGTTTTCTTTTACTAGTGGCTTTACATCGCACCGACACAGATAGGTCTTATGGCGACAATCGGACAGGAGAGTGCTAGGGGTGGGAAGGAAACGGCCGTGGACTTAATTAAGGTCAGCCCCAGCATTTGCCTGGTGTTAGAATGAGAAACCACGGAAAAACATTTTCAGGATTCGAACCCACTATCTCCCGAATACTAGATACTGGCCGCACTTAAGCGTCTTCAGCTACCGTGGAAGATGAATATTAAACCAGGACACGGGCCTAGTTGTAGCAGAGTACTTTGTTATTTCACAGACGACTGTAGATTAATTGCCTATGAGAGAAGGATTAAAACCAACAACATTTCCCCGTGAGTTTGAATGGAATTCGACTCAATCTCCGCATCATGACTACAAATCACTATGAAAAAATCGGGAATTATTGAACTCAGCCCGAAACCAAGACCACGCAACTCCTTCAGTGAGACTGACTATTCACCTGTCTTACCGATTAAATGAAATTAAATGGCGTATGGCTTTTAGTGCCTGGAGTGTCCGAGGACAAGTTCGGCTCGCCAGACGCTGGTATTTCTATTTGACGAACGCAGGTGACATGCGTGCCGTGATGAGGATGAAATGATGAAGACGACACATACACCCAGTCCCCATGCCAGCAAAATTAACGAATTATGGTAAAAACTTCCAAATCCTGCCGGGAATCGAACCTGACCAAACGTAAGCACGCTAACCATTAGCCGTGGAACCGGATCGCCTTACTGGTGATATATTAACAAAAAACGTTCAATAAAGGAAATATGCAAAGAAGTATTGTAATCCCGAGTACAACCATGAACATTCGAAAGGAGACAGACTAGGAAGACAGCATAAGCTGACAATTGGCTGTGTATCCTCGACACGTTTCCCCTCGTCGCAAACTCAATAGGCAACATGCACTACTCGCTTGCTAAATAAGTTACCTACGACTCTAGGAGTAAGTGATTAACACCTCAGACCGTCTATCGCCATGTGAAACGCAATTACATTTACTAAGCTAAATGGTAGCAAGTGATTAGTTCTACAGAAGATAAGAAGTCCTATATCCTTTACATGTGAAATTCCCTTATACCTACGATAGCATATCTTCACAATTTGAGTGTTTTCGGACGTTACAGCCAATATTGTTCACTGACCAGGCAAATATACATGCCAACATATATTACAAAGATTAAGCTTCTATTTTAGGGTGTAAAATTCTACCATTGTAAAGCGGTTTCTGAGAGACAGCATCGTCAAAAGAAAAAATATATTGACATAAATTTGTCTTAAGTGGTGAATGACGTGATGTATGATAGTAGGAAGTGAGAGGGTGAAACTTAGTGACGGCATTTGGCGTACTCCTGTCGAATAGCACCAAGAGGTTTGCTCAAGGATTAACGTCATCATCGGATGGACAACAAATCACCATCACCGGCGACATATGATGCCCCTCAGCATGAACACTGCGGAAAGGTCCGGAATTGAATCCAGACTTGTGGCAGGCAACCTAGCGATTAGGAATTGTATACCACCTCTCCTTTATTTATTTATTTATTTATTTATTTATTTATTTATTTATTTATTTATTTATTTATTTTGTATTTATTTATTCACTTATTTTTATATTTTTGTTTTCTTTGGGCCCATTAAAGACCACATCAAATAACTATGAGGTATTTCTGGAAGCCTTTTGTGCAGCCCAAAAACGTTTCATTCTTTCTTTCTCTGCCCGCCTGTCTTCTCTCTTCTGTCCAGCCACTGTTCTCCTTTTGCTCATCGTGGAAGCCCTTAAAGTTGTTGAACACTGATATGAATTTTGATTGGTTCGAAATGTCCTCCTGATTCAATCCCATGCTTTCGAGGTCATTCCATACTTCCTTGAACCACTTATCCGAGACGTTTGGTCTGTTGTCCAACACATTAAAAATCTGCTTCGTTCGTCGGATTGCATTTATCCTGAGCAGGTGTCCACAGATGTTCAGTCGTCGTTTCCTTATTGACTCCATCAGCTCTTCGTTATCCCTTTACAGCTGTTCCTCGGAATCCATACTGTCCATCTGTTATCCTGCGACCCCTTAATTTGCGCAGGATCTTGCGCTCTTATTTCTCCCTTTTTCTCAGTCCAGCCTTTCCTGTCATTCTGATGCATTCACTTGCGTGCTGACATTCGGGTTCTAACGGGCGAATTGGCCGTACGGTTATGGACGCGCAGCTGTGAGCTTGCATCCGGGAGATAGTGGGTTCGAACCTCATTGTCGGCAGCCCCGAAGATGGTTTCCGTGGTTTCTCATTTTCACATCAAACAAATCTTGGGGCTGTACCTTAATTAAGGTCACGGCGTTTCCTTCCCACCCTTAGGCCTTTCCTATCCCATCGTCGCCGTAAGACCTACCAGTGCCAGTGCGACGTAAAACAAATTGTACAAACGGAAAAAAATCTCTCGAGGTTGATCACTGTGTTACAGCGCCTGAGTTTAGTTTTTCTTGAGATTACCTTCTTCTTGTAACCTATAGGACATGCGACCTACGAAAAGCTGCGGACATCATCTCCCGCCTGCTGTTGTCAGCTTCTTTCACGCTAGTTATCATCTGACCTATCTCACCAAGATATCTGAATGTGGCCTCCTTTTCTATTTTACTGTACTCTGTTCGCAGGTCTTGAGGTGCTGTTTGGATACTGGTTATGTACTTTTCCTCGAAAGAAATTTATTTATTTATTTATTTATTTATTTATTTATTTATTTATTTATTTATTTATTTATTTATTTATTTATTTATTTTTATTTATTGAAAATAAGCTCACATCCATCTCTGTTCCTAGAAAGTGTATACAATGCGCTATGCCTCCTGGTGAGAGCTAGAACAATGCGTTCATTAACTTGAATCAGTCTCATTTTCAGCTTTGACAATTCGAAAGTAATTGGGTTACGAGCAATAATGATAACACCACTATTTTTCGTGGTGTTCGCACGCCCTTAACCGGAATTGAAAATCAGGTTCATTCCTGCGAGCAGACGTGATCGGACATAGAGCTAACGACTCTATTGCACTCTCTACCTTCAGCTCCTCGAACGGACTTCACTGCTTTTATAATGTGGAACCAAAATAAATCGTGAAACAATTTTACGGCTTCGAAAAATCTTCAGCCACTCCAGCGGCCTGTGGGCAGTGCTACTGTTGAAGCAATGAGGAAGTGTCGTGTTGAAACACTCGTCTGAACAAGGCTAGCACTTTACGACCGCTCCAGTTTAGCTGTGAGCAACATGACCGAGTTCGAGTCCACGATAACTCACACTATGCATAATGAAAATAATACATCAGTTTCTAGCTCCGATAATCATTATAAAGAATATTCGTACCACGCTTTTTCGTCATTACGTCATGTAATGTCATTTTTTATTTGCTGACCACTGACATACGGAGAACAGTGATCCTTTTCGGTCAGCTAAATTAATTCAAAATGAAGAAAAGGCCCGGGCTCGACTCCCAACCCTTCTATGAAATTTGAAACGTGGCACGAGGGCTGGAACCGGATCCACTCAGCCTCGGGAGTCAACTGAGTATAGGGTGTTCGATTCCCACCTCAGCCACCCTCGAAGTGGTTTTCCGTGGCTTCCCACTTCTCCTTCAGGCAAATGCCGGGATGGTATCTAACTTAAGGCCACAGCCACTTCTTTCCCTCTTCCTTGTTTACTCTTTCCAATCTTCCCATCCGAAAGGTCCCTGTTCAGTAGATCAGGTGAGGCCGCCTTGTCTCCTACCTCGTTGTATCCTCGACCAAATGTCTCACGTTCCAGGTCACTGCCCTTGAGGTGGTAGATGTGGGATCCCTCGTTGTGTCCGAAGGGAAAAGCCAACCCTGGAGGGTAAACGGATTAAGAAAGAAAGAAAGAAAGAAAGAAAGAAAGAAAGAAAGAAAGAAAGAAACTGTCATGAAAGAGACAAATATGTCAAGATGTCCTACACATTTGACAAAACTCCCCGCATTGAAGTTGGTTTTGGTTCACTGGATGTTCTCCAAATTTGTTCTTTATCCGAATATCAATTTAAGTAATATAAAATCTGTGTCATACGACGACGAAGTGCGCATCTTACCGGACAGACTACGCTGGGAGAACACAACATGTAAGCATACGCCAATGCTTCTTTCTGGCCAGATTGGTGTGGAGGACAGGGGTGCTTGAGTCGATGGTAAGCGCTCTACTACGGTCTCGACAAGGCCTAAGAGGGTCGCGTAAATGACGGACGCGCTTGACTTTGTAAACCTGATAGCGAAAGTTTCGGAAGAGAACAAGAGTTGACCAACGGAGGTCGAATAGAAAAGCAAAAGGCAAGCAGTCTGACATATGCGAGTGGAAGTAATAGTAGTTGTACGTCGGAATTTGCAACCGCAGTCCGTGAATGTGACAGCCCCTGAAGAGCCATCCATTTCAGTCACCTCTTATGGCTAAATGGTTAGCGTGCTGGCCTTTGGTCAAGAATGTCCCGGGTTCGGGGATTTTAATCTTACTTGATTAATTCCGATGTCTCGGAGGCTGGGTGTGTGTACTGTCTTCATCATTACAATTCATCACAGGTAGGGCCCCATCCTCTTAGACGCGCAAGTCGCCTATACGGCGTCAACTCTAAACACCTGCACTAGGCCCCTTCGGAGGCCACACGCCATTATTATTATTATTATTATTATTATTATTACGAAAGGCAGGCAAGTGGTGGTTGTGGTGGAGGTTATTAACTCGCGAGCAAGTTTAATTGGGCAACCATCCTCTCTTAACAATACGGTAATAATAAGGGAAATGGAAGGGGTCCAACACCTACAAGAATGAAGGCATCGGCGAAAGAAAGGAAAGGGCCACGGAAGCCGTGGAAATGGAACACTTCCTAGTACTCTCAACCCTAATACAGTCGTGGCAGGAAAAGAACGAGAGTTGACAAGCGGAGGATAGGAAAGTTCACCCCTTCAATCACGTCTTACGACAGGCAAGGTACGCGGGGGAGGGGGCATACCATGGATATATTCTACCACCCACACCTAAAGAGCAAATTCCACTATTTCTACCACTCAGCCCGTGAGTCGATTGGTGGTGGCGGTGGTGGTGGTGGTGGTTGCTTTAACCATCATGTGTTGAAAGTAACAGCACGGGACTAAGCTAGGATCGGGTCAGACAGGGAAAGCGAAAGTGAGAAGCCTGATACAAGTAAATGGAAACACTGCCAGACTCAGGTAGGGAACCCGTTGGTCACCAATCCACGGTCCCAAGATGAAAGCCCCTCACGACAGGAAGGGAATACCGTAGATATATTCTACCACCCACTTCCATAGAGGGATTCCCTCCATCCCTGCCAGTACATCCATTCTTTGAGGAACAAAGGTTCTTTCTCTGATCAGTACCACGTTTATCGCATCCCACGAGAAAGGTGTAGGAGCCTTGACGGCTTATAATCACAATATTAACAGTCACGTAGACCTGCAGATGAAGTACAGAAATTACATAATATCTTGGGCTAGGGTATTGAGAATGAGATCATCTGTATTTTTAAATAAAGACGAACAAGAGGAATTGGTAAAGTGCAATTGTTTGATTCGAAGAAGTAGAGGTGGCGCGGTGAGGCAGGATACGCCCAGCCAATGCAAAAGGTCTCACCGATTACGCCACAGAACAATGAACTGGGCTTGCGACATACAGAGCAAGGGCTGCCCAAATTATATAGCAACCGCCCCGTAATACACTTCTGACCTACGCTACGATACCACAGGGTTAGATCATCGAAGTTCACAGGTTTATAAACAAACTATTTTCTCTACTGCTCATTACCCTGGCCGAATGGTCAGTGTGGTAGCCTTCGGTTGACAGGTGTCTGGGTTCGAGTCCTGGCTTAGAAAGGGAATTTTTCTGTAACTCGGAAACTGAGTGTTTGCATTCCCTTTATTATACACCTTTTCATGTAGATACAATCAACCATCACAAAAGCACGCAATACTAAATAACGCGTCACACATAGAGTTGCAGTGTAGAAAAGTGGTGGTAGTGATTATTTCCTTGAGAGGGAGTACAACCGTACAACCATCCCCTATTAACACTAATAAGACGGAAGGGATCCGACACTTCTAAAAATGAATGCATCGCCAAAGAACAACAAGGGCCTCGAAGGGGCGGACTTCCTAGGCCCCGAATGCTTTAATATCGTTGGGATCGGGAAAGAACCAGAGTTGACCAAATGAGTTCGGATAGGATAGATGACAGTGAGGAGACCGGCCCCATTATCTGCATGTAATGCTAGGACTCAGGTAAGCACCCCGTGATCACCAACCGACGCTCCCAAGCTAGGAGCCCTCAGGGCCTCTTTGTGTCTCCCTTTACAACAGGCAGGGGATGTCGTAGGTGTTATTCTTTCTTACCCACGCACAGAGGGGTTGAGAAAAGGCACCCAGACATAAGACTGGTCTTTGAACACGTGTGGTAGCGATCCCAGTATACTGGGGAAAGGACAGGAAGTAGAGGAAGGTGGAGGAGAATCTTGCCCTGCCAGTTCTTCTCACACCTGATGTGATGTCGTGTGACCTCCGGAGAAACCTGGAACCGGTCTTTCTAGTAGACGCCCCTGGACGACCTGTGGTGGTGGTGCTGGTGGTGGGGGCGGCAGCGGTAGCGAGAGGGTGAAAACCTGTTTCAGCACCTAGTCTACTCCGGTCGAATAACACCAAAGCGTCTGGTCAAGGCTTAACGTCACCATCGACTATATCATATGCACTGGTTTTTTAAAGCAAAAATTAGTGCAAGGCAGTCCAAGACAGGTGATACATGAAGTAGATGAGCAATGTTACTCACGTAGTAGAATAACGACGGCAGAAGTAAGGAGAACATAAAATGGAGAGTAGCACAGGCAAGGATGAATTTTCTTAAGAAAAGAAATTCACTCACTTCAAACACAATATGACGAAAATATGTCTTATGGCACGGGGTCATCTGAAATTAGCGATACAAAACGTATAATGCAATGTTACATAACAACCGAGCAAGTAGTGATATGAAGTACTGGGTGGTGGCCACGACAGGGACATACAGAAGGGCATTTTATCGAAAGTAAAGGGTAAGGGTGTATTCTGCCCGAAGGTGTGCCCGAGCCGGAGTTTACGCTAGGGTAGCCAGTTCCTTTCCGCTCTTCCATTCCCTTACCCCCCCCCCTCCAACAGCGCGTGGCAACCCATCCAAATCGTGACCACGCCCAATGTTGCTTAACTTTGGATATGTCACGGGATCCGGTGTTTCAACACGGCTACGATTCATCTAATCACACTCTAGAGAACTGATCATTTCATTTCTTGGTAGTTTCATAGGCCGTGAGTCAGTTTCTCCCTTTCGATGCATTGAATCCTACACTTGTCCACTCCCCATTCCATATAGACGTCTCTCGAAATCGATTCATTAATCGTTATCAATTTGAATTTCATTTATTGAAAAACATATTTATTACCAATTGATTTTCTGAAAATGATATTCGACATATTTTTTAATAAAGCGTGAAACTGTACAAAAGTAAAACATAGAGAATTATCAGCGAAGAAAGAAAGAATACAGTAGAAGCTTTTGAAATGTGGTATCATAAGAATGCTGAAAGTGAGGTGGACGGATCGTGTCACAGTTGAAGGGATGCTGAATCGAATAGTGGGAGGAGAACGATCTGGTGAAATATGAGCACCTTCATACGACACGTCATGAGACACCCAGGACGTGATTATTTAATTTTTCATAACGCCATTTGATTTACATTCCACCAAGTACTCTTACGATTTTCCGAGACACCGAGGTGTCGGAACTTCGCCCCGCTGGAGTTCTTTTACGCGCCAATAAATCAATAAGAAGCCTCTTCGAATACTACTGGAGTAAGTCGGAATTGAACCTGTCAAGTTGGGGTCAGAAGGCCAGCACCTCAACCGTGTGAACGCGGCTAACTCCTATCTCCTGTATAGATCAGCGTTAGAGCTCGGGTTTTTATGCATTAATAGGTTACTTACTGAAGCGAGTAACAAGTACACACTAATCCGCACAGCGGTTATGCTATGAGGTTTGCATAAACATTAGGCGTTCGACACATCAGAGCCTCTAGAACTTATTTTTATCTCACTATATTACGAAAAGAGCCTCCGTGGCTCAGACGGCAGCGCGTCGGCCTCTCACCGCTGAATACCGTGGTTCAAATCCCGGTCACTCCATGTGAGATTTGTGCTGGACAAAGCGGAGGCGGGACAGGTTTTTCTCCGGGTGCTCCGGTTTTCCCTGTCATCTTTCATTCCAGCAACACTCTCCATTCTCATTTCATAGCATGTATCAGACACTAATAAAATCACTTTGGGAGTGGCGACCCCATCATACTAATAGCCTATATATGATTCATTCATTTCTTTTCTGACCCGCTCAATGCCTGAAAAACAGGTTGTAGGTATTCAGTTTTCATTCATTCATTCATTCATTCATTCATTCATTCATTCATTCATTCATTACGAAAGGACGAGCTAGTCGACACTTACTAATAACCAAATTAGTTTGCATTCTAATATATCACAGCCTCAAAATCCGAAGAGTATTCATCATCTTCCTGTTATGATTCGATTCTTGGTAGGATCGGACTTGAAGGATCAGCTCCGAAATGGCCACCTGTGAGGAATGTCACCGCTATCAACGAGAAGCTTCTAGAGGTAGTGGTCACGTAATGAAACAAAATGCAGAACACCGTCCAGATCATTCCTTGGACAAAGGGGAACCGGGTAGAGAAAGAGAAAGGCCGAAGGAGAATTGCAGAAAATCCGTTCAATTCCCCTCACAGAAAGAAGGGGTACTCAAAGAAACTTATTATTATTATTACTATTATTATTATTATTATTATTCCTTTCCCACACCCTTGTGGAGGCTCGGGTGTGAACACACGTAGATATGCCCTGTTTTACGGCCGAATGCCCTTCTTAACGCCAACCCTATGTGGAGGGATGTAATCACTATTGCGTGTTTCTTTGGTGCTTGGCAGTGTGGTGTGTTGTCTGAATATCGAGAGGAGAGTGTTGGGACAAAAACACACAACCGTCCCCGAGGCAGAAGAATTCATCGGATGCGATTAAAATCTCCAATCCGGGGACGGAACGAACCCGGGAACCTCTGAACCGAAGACTTCAACGCTGACCATTCAGTCAAGGAGTCACACAAGGGATACTAAAGGATCTCGTGATTAAAAAAGAAACGTTTACAACCTCAGGACTAGACTTACCAACCGCAAGTAAATATGAGTGTGCATATCTAAAAGGCGTAAATACGACCATCAATTATTATTATTATTATTATTATTATTATTATTATTATTATTAATGAAAACTTACAACCTGTTTTCCAGTCTTTGACCGGGTCAGGGATGTAATGAAAGAGCCATATACAGGTTGAACCGAAATTCCCGCATTCGGGCGTCGCAACGCGACTCCTCACATGCCAGCAATAAAACAATGTCTCTCACAAAAGTTCGTCCTACGAGTATATCCGGCAGAAAAAGGGCGTTGAAGAGGGCAATCTGGCAACACTGTAACCACATGTGGGGTAACTACCTCTGTCAGCACACATTAGTCGTGCTGTACAGTTGGTGCAGTGGACAGAGTTTTGGGTTACCATGCAGGAGGTCGAGGGATCGATTCTGGGTTGAGGCGTATATTCTTTTTTTGTAAATGTTTTCCAGGTGGTATGGTATCTGGCATCTCGTCAACAGCGATTGCAGCGGGTCCTCTTTACTAAGATCCTAGAAGTGGACGAATAATCGTTTTCATTAGTCAGCTTTGAAAGATGCCCTTTCCACGTCGTGGGCGTTAATTTATTCGCTGTTGACGATTAAGATGCCAGATACCATACCGCCTGGACTACATTTACGAAATAAAAAACATACGCCTCAACCCAAGATCGACCCCTCGACCTCCTGCATGCTAACCCAAAACTCTGTCCACTGCACCAACTGTACAACACGACTAATGTGTGCTGACAGAGGTAGTTACCTTACATGTGGTTACAGTGTTGCCAGATTGCCACTCTTCAACGTCCTTTTTCTGCCGGATATACTCGTAGGACGAACTTTTGTGAGAGACTTTCTTTTATTGCTGGCATGTGAGGAGTCGCGCTGCGACGCCCGAGTGCACAAATTTCGGTTCACACTATATAGGCTATTATTAATTATTACAATGGGGTCGCCACTCCCAAAGTGATCATTAATGACTGATAAATGCTATGAAATGATAATGAAGAGTGTTGCTGGAATGAAAGATAACCGGGAAAACCGGATACCCGGAGAAAAATCTGTCCCGTCTCCGCTTTGTCCAGCACAAATCTCACATGGAAAGACCGGGATTTGAACTACGGTGTCCAGTGGTGAGAGGCGGACGCGCTCCATCTGAGCCACGGAGGCTCAGATATTATTATTATTATTATTATTATTATTATTATTATTATTATTATTCTTTCGAATGGGCCACCAGAGGACCACGTGCCAATTTCAATTCCTTCTTCTTTGTTCTTTCCTTTTCTTCCAGTACGCTTTCATCTGTTCACTATGTTTCTTCTTTCTGTCTTCAGACCACTTTGAACCAGTCTTTTTCATTATTATTATTATTATTATTATTATTATTATTATTGAAAACCTACAACCTGTTTTCCAGTCATTGACCGGGTCAGGGATGGAAGGAATGAAGCAGATATAGGCTATTAGTACGATGGGGTCGCCACTCCCAAAGTGATTTATTAAGGACTGATGGATGCTATGAAATGAGAATGGAGAGTGTTGCTGGAATGAAAGATGACAGGGAAAACCGGAGTACCTGGAGAAAAACCTGTCCCGCCTCCGCTTTGTCCAGCACAAATCTCACATGGAGTGACCGGGATTTGAACCACGGTATCCAGTGGTGAGAGGCCGACGCGCTGCCGTCTGAGCCACGGAGGCTCTTGTTATTATTATTATTATTATTATTATTATTATTATTATTATTATTATGCCCAAATAAGGAGCGCGGATGAACAAATTCAGCTGACGTTTTTGCTTTTCCCGAAATATATTAATTCCTTCACTAAGTCTTTTCCTGCTTTCTTCTGTCCAGGTTTTAGAGGTCCTGGTGTTGTTTAGTAAGCAAATTGGTGATTACTGATTAGTGTTCGTAATTTCCATCTATCCCGTGTAATTTCCACGATGATGATTTCCTGTGAGATTTGTGCTGAACAAAGCGGAGGCGGGACAGGTTTTTCTCCAGGTACTTCGGTTTTTTTCTCTCTCATATTTCATTGATCATTGAAGAGGTAGTTGAGATGATGGGATGCCAAGGTTATGGAGAGATGAAAAGGATCGCAGAGAGAAGAGATCAATGGTTGCAGCGACAAGGCGAAGTCTTTAGATGATGATGATGATGATGATATTTCATTTCCGCAAAACTCTCCAATATCATTTCATTTCATCCTTAATTCATTAATCATTGCCCCAGAGGAGTGCGACAGGCTTCGGCAGCCGGCACAATTCCTACCCTCGCCGCTAGATGGGGCTTCATTCATTCCGTTCCTGACCCGGTCGAATGACTGGAAACAGGCTGTGGATTCTCATGTTCATGTTGATTTCATGGAGATCTGTTTCAATTTCATTGGTTCTTGGTTCTTAATGGAAGGGCAAGGTTGAAAATTCTTTCAGTCATTCTATCCTCATTCTGATAATATGCCCATAAAATATCAATTGCCTTTTTTCTGGAGGTGTGAGAGATTTTTCATCCAGATTCGACCTCCACAAACTCCCTTCTTTTTACCATTGTTTTTCTATCGGGTGTCCCAGATGGCGGGTAGGGAGGGTCGCCGAACTTGCCCGGAGGTCTGAGGGCAACAAAAGGCACAGCCGGGGAAAAAGTCTTGAGACAACATCTTAGTTGTAACCTTGAGATCGACACAGATCGATGTCCCCATTATCTTCAACTTGGATTAGTGGTAAAGTGTCGGCCTCCGGATCCCAAGATAGCAAGTTCAAACCCGGCAGAGGTAGTCGGATTTTTGAAGGGCGGAAAAAAGTCCATTAGACACTCCATGTCGTACGATGTCGGCATGTAAAAGATCTCTGGTGACACATTTGGTGTTCACCCGACAAAATTCATCAAATCTCAGCCATAGACGCCCAAGAAAGTTTCGGTTTACTTGGTCTGCCATCTAGTAGGCCTAGAGTAAACCGGAACGTCGAAATTGACGAGCAGACAGCCAGATGGCGTCAAATTGAAATGTTTGCATACGGTAGCTGAGACCATACGATTATTATTATTATTATTATTATTATTATTATTATTATTATTATTATTATTATTATTATTATTATTATTATTATTATTGACTGGATGATCAATAAATATGAGAAGATCGGACAAGTCAAACAATTCATATATCTGGCTGAGATGATGCAGCAGAATGGGTTAGAAAACAAAGCCATTAAGGTCGGGATACGGAAGTTAGACCCGACATACAATCTCACGAAGAACACGTGGGCCTACAGCAAGAAGACAATGAGGATGGGAGACAAGTTCAGTCAAAACAGCACAGTTGTTAGGGAGTATATGTAAGACTCAGAAAACTTGAGCATGAGTAGAAAGGGATACGTCCAGTCAACTGGAAGTCATGTACCGTAGGATATCAAGGAAGATCTTAGGTAACAGATAGGTCGATGGACAGGTACGTTTGAGATCTAATGAAGAGGTGTATAGCAAGACAGAACCTACCAGAGCATCGACTAAGAGGGAAAGACGGTGTCAGATGATCGACTAACAAAAAGGTTATAGAACTTCTTGAAATTAATGTCAACAAGACCGAGAGGGTTCTAGGAATGTGTAAAGTATCTGAGACAAATTGGTATCACAGTACCTAAAATTAAACAACAACTACTACTACTATTATTTTGGCCACACTTTGGGGGTCGTGACTGCGAACTGTGTCGCACACGATTATTTGGCATAGTTTTACGACCGGATGCCCTTCTTGACGCCAACCATATGAGGAGAGAGAGATCACTATTGCGTGTTTCTGTGGTGATTGATAGTGTGGTGTGTTGCCTGAATATGAAGAGGAAGTGTTGGGAAAAAAGAAAAACCCAGTCCCCGAGCAAGAAGAATTCATAAGAGGCGATTAAAATCCCCAACTCGGTCGGGAATCGAACCTGGGACCATCTGAATCGAAGGCCTCAATGCTGACCATTCGGCCAAGGAGTCGGACCAGAACCTAAAATTAATGACAGGGTCAAATTTAGACAGAATGTAAAGAGGTACCAAGGCTTTAAGATGGAATCTAATCCCAAAATATGTAAAGGACCTCTAACCGAAGAGTTAAAGAAGGCGCTGTCTGATGGGCTCAAGAAATACTGGAGGATATCAAAAGCCGTGAGAAGAACAAGATCTAAACACTAAAATGAAATCGGTTGTCATTATACAGCCGGCCCCGCGGTGTAGGGGCAGCGTGCCTGCCTCTTACCCGGAGGCCCCGAGCTAGATTTCCGGCCAGGTCAGAGATTTTTACCTGGATCTGAGGGCTGGTTCGAGGTCTACTGAGCCAACGTGCTTACAATTGAGGAGCTATCTGACGGTTAGATGGCGGCCCCGGTAGAGAAAGCCAAGAATCCCAACGGTCGAGAGGATGCGCAGTGCTGACCACACGACACCCCATAATCTGCAGGCCTTCGCTTCGTAGGCTATGGCTGTTGCGCCATGGAGTTTGCTTTGGTTTATTATCATACAATCCGTACAGCAAGACAGGAGGATAATACCACAGATCAGATGAGGTGAGACAACAATGAAAACGTCGGTAAGAATCTCTAATCAACTGTAGGACGTGTTGCACCGACAAGCCAGTAGCAGCTACAACGAAACAAGAGCACGTTCCGCCTATCAAGCCATCCATCTTGGACCCAGTTTGGACACATAATATGCATACGAGAAACAGAGAGATACAGAGAATTACGTAACTGGGTCAACCTCAAGAAAACAGGTTCGCCCAAGTTGAGGACCATGACCCTGATTTTTAAAAAAACTCTCACTTTCACTGGTTCAGTGTCGAAACTCATGACACACTTAAATAACAATTAAAAGGACCCACAGCCTCGAGATACTAATATATATATATCAAGTAATTAGCATTATTTCCTAATAAATTATTAAAACGCAAGAAATTATAAATCTTTAAGATTCCTCAGCAATCCCAATTTCGACTTTAGCATAGCAGCTTCACCATCAGTGGCCTGGATTCCATTCTCGGAAGACTAAAAGGGAAGAGGGCAATTTACTGCAAATTTCTGATGATACATGGGGTTTTACTTGAAGAGATAAGCGTCGCATAAAAAGAAACGGAAAACAATAACAAGAATACACTATAATGTATATATCAGACAAATTATTTAAACTTGTTTACTTTCTGCTGTATTCTAGGACTCTTCAGAGACGCCTAAGCCATCTGTAACAGCTGATGACAGAACTCTTGAGGATCTAACCTGCCTTCAGATTGAGAACTGAACATACATTTAAAAAATTCGACTTTCAGAAATGTCTGACTTAACATAATGAGATGGCATATATTGTACATTAAATTATTAAGTATAGTCAAATATGTGACATTTCTACGCGTAAAAATTACGTTATATACTTACGTTCCATGAACTATCTTTAGTGTTTTCAGGGATCCCTAAGTGTCGGATTCACCAGAAGTTACAATACAATTGGCTTTACATCGCACCGACATAGGTAAGTATTATGGCGACGATAGGATAGGAAAGGTCTAGGAGTGGGAAGGAAGCAGCCGTGGCCTTAATTTGCGTGGTGTTAAAATGGGAAACCACGGAAAACCATCTTCAGGGCTGCTGACAGTGGGGATCGAACCCACTATCTCCCGGATGCAAGCTCACAGCTAAGCGGCCCTAACCGCACGGCCAATAACTCTCCCGGTGGAACCAGAAGTTAACAACAACCCGGATTCATGAAGTCAAGAAAGATTTGGAAAGAAACTACATAATTTTTTTTAGAAAGAAAGTGTTAAGAATGGAAGGAATTCCGAAGTCGGGAAGGAAAGAAAATAGCCTCAAAATGATCTGAGCAGAGGACAAAGAGGCTTAGTGAGCAGATGAAGGAGGATTGGAGGAGGAAGAAGGAACGACCAAGGATGAAGCATTGAAGTTGTCACGTGGTCTCTAGAAGACCGTAACAAAAAAAGCAAAGCAAAGTCACCTCCGTACAGGCCATGAAGGCCCTTGGAGGAGTGGAAGGTAAAGGTTTCCAGCATTGTTAACCTCGGCACGTGATGGGGTAAAGTGGTTAGCTCTACGCCCGGCCGCCTTTGCCCCCAGGAATTAACCTGCTACTCATTTCTGGTGTAGGCTGAGTGAACCTAAGGGCCATATGCACCTCCGGAAGTGGAAATCTCGTTTCTTAAATTTTACGACTTCCTGACGGGGATTCGAACCCACGTCCTTCCGGGCGAACCGAGCACGCCTTTACCGCCTCGGACAGACAGCTCCTAGAAGAACCTAACAGAGAAATAATAATAATAATAATAATAATAATAATAATAATAATAATAATAATAATAATAATGGAGTGCGGTCTCCGGAGAGACCTAGTTCAGGTATTTCAAGTTGACGCCAAATAGGTGAACTGCACGTCTGTGAGGATGGGGCCTTACCTATTATGAATTTAACTGATAAAGACGACACCCACACACCCAGCCCCCGAGCCATTGGAATTATCCAAATGAAGGCTAAAATCTCCGACCTGGCCGGGAATGGAACCCGAGTAACCTTGGACCACAGGACAGCATGCTAACAATTTCGGCATGGAGTCGGACTTCCTTATGAATAACATGTTGATACAACAAGTGCCCAATACAAAAAACGAAGTTCGCTGAATTCGATGTCACTATAACAAAATTCGACTGTACAAACTTTGTAAAAGGGAAGAAAGAAGCGATAAAACATATACAAAATGAATATTATGGAATATGCTGTTTGCGAGCGTCGGCCTCTCACCGCTGGATACCGTGGTTCAAAATCCCGGTCACTCCATGTGAGATTTGTGCTGGACAAAGCGGAGGCAGGACAGGTTTTTCTCCGGGTACTCAGGTTTTCCCTGTCATCTTTCATTCCAGCAACACTCTCCATTATCATTTCATAGCATTTATCAGTCATTAATAAATCACCTTGGGAGTGGCGACCCCAATGTAATAACAGCCTATATATGTTTCATTCATTACATCCCTGACCCGGTCAAAGACAGGAAAACAGGTTGTAGGTTTTCATTTTCATGCTGTTTGCGAAGATACAGTGCTCCAGCTGGTTACGTAAAGAATTCTTCAGAGAATACTAGACATCTCGTAAATTGTTTTAAAACGAAATAAGCTTAAAAGAAACAGAACTAAAACAAGGAGATGAAAATGAAATGGCGTATGGCTTTAAGTGCCGGAAGTGTCCGAGGACAAGTTCGGCTCACCAGACGCAGGTCTTTTGGTATGACACCCGTAGGCGACCTGCGCAACGTGATGAGGATGAAATTATGATGACAACACACTCCCAGCCCCCGTGCCAGCGCAATTAACCAATTATGGTTAAAATTCCCGACCCTGCCGGGAATCGAACCCGGGACCCCTGTGGCCAAAGGCCAGCATGATAACCATTTAGCCACGGAGCTGGACAACAAGGAGATGTTGTAGTGAGATAGCTTGATGTTGCTTTCCACACTGAGTACTTACGTGATCATTACAGCCCGGTTGTTAGGGAATTAATAGGTTAGAATGCAAACTTACCAAAGCGAGTAACAAGTATAGTCTATACTGCACAACAGTTCTGATATGAGATTGGCATGAACTTCAGGCGTACTGCCAATTAGTACCCCTAAACATAACGTTATTATCGCTACATTAAGAAAGAGAGAGCAAGAGGACGCTTTCCACTAGAAAAAATTAGTTTGCATTCTAAGTTACAACTGCCAAATCATCTGGAATCTAAGTTATCATTTTGCCAATCCTACTGATCAATAAGGCAGGGGGCCGAATTTCGTCCCCACACGTAATTACGTCCTTCTAGGGATAGTGAAGCATAAAATGAAAAGCCAGTTATTCCTAAAGTGAATCAGACTGATATGTGTATGGAATGCTGAACTGCATTTCAGTCGTGCTGTGTAGTTCCTGGCGTGTAAACGCTACACTGAGGTGGTTGGCGTGAGTTACTGTAGCGGCCATTATAATAAATCACGGAGGTTCGTAATTTCGTCCCCCCACCATTTTATTTGTTATTTATGAAGTTTATTATTATTTTCAGATGGGGAAACGCAAGCAGTGGGATAAGGATGCTATGAAAAATACTATTAAGCTGTGAGGGACAAAATAACTGGTTACAAACGTGCAGGTGAAGCGTTCAACATCTCATGAGAAACACTGAAAAACTATGTTAAAACGAATACCAAGAAAACAATTCTAATAAATGGCCTTCAAGTAATTCATTATAGGGAACGTGTTTGCTAAGGTTAGAAAAGAAAGAAAAATATATTAAAATTAACATTTTTCATAAATTTTGCCAACGGCCGTAGCCGTGTCGAAACACAGGATCTCGTGAGATCTCATAAGTTTAGCACCATTGGGTGTGGTCAAGATTTGGATGGGTTGCCACGCGCTGTTGGCGGGGGTAAGGGAATGGAAGAGCGAAAAGGAACTGGCCATCCTACCGTAAGTAAACTCCAGCTCAAGCACACCTCTTACCTTCACAAATTTGATGGGGGACGAAATTACGAACACATTTTTGATAGTTTAGTTTTTGTAGTCTTTGTGTTTAGGTCAAATATTGACTACCTTACGTTATAACAGATTCATTGTAAATTGTCCGTAAGTGGAGAATATATTCAGTAATAAATATACCAATTTCTAGCCTTGTCCATAATATTCCCGAATTTCTACAAGTCCAAATCTGCTAAGGGGACGGAATATAGGTCCCCTACCTTACACATCAGCCGACCCTATATACAGTAATTTTGCACCATTCATGACAGGATCTGGCTCCGTTAGGAAACCTGCAACCAGCATCGTTCATATGTCACATGTTGTTGGTGACCAGACAGAAAGGTCGATGAGAGTAATAAAATTGTTCTAGTATGATAATGACGACGACGACGACGATGATGATGATGATGATGCCCCAGGTTAACTTGCAAAAACATTTTGATTCGAAACTACAGAGGCTCTCTGTGCGTCAATTTCGATTTTCTGCTTTACTCCAAACAGATGACAGAGAAATTGAAACACATGGACGGCCTAGGCAGAGTTTTTACTTATTTTTCAACATAGATCTTTCAAATATCGACGTCGTAATAACAAGCAGTATGGAATGGACTTTTAACCATGCGACTACCTCTGCTACCTTTGAATAAGCTACTACCTTGGGAACGGAGGCAGATACTGCAAAATTGATCCACATATTGTTAGTAATTACTTTTCCCCGAGTTCTTCTACGACAGAGAACTTGAATCACTACTCAAAAAATTGGAGAATAATAACAATATTTTACGTCGCACTATTTTTGGCGGTATTAGGAGACGCCAAGGTGCCGGAATGTAGTCCCACAGGAGCTCTTTTACGTGCCAGTAAATCTACCGACACGGGGCTGACGCACGTGAGCACCTTCAAATACCTACTGACTGAGCCAGGATAGAACCTGCCAAGTTGGAGTCAGAAGGCCAGCGCCTCAACTATCTGAGCCACTTATGCCGGCCGCCGTAAAAGAAATGTCAAATATATACAGCACATATAGAGAGTAAGCTGTAATATTTATATGTACAATGACTTTGCGCCAGGGCTGTAAAATTTTAGTTCAAGTGTTTTTTTATTTTATTTTAAGAATTTGCTTTACGTCGCACCGACACAGATTGGTCTCATGGCGATGATGGGATAGGAAAGGTCTAGGAGTGGAAAGGAAGCGGCCGTGTTCTCAATTAAGGTAAAACCCCAGCATTTGCCTGGTATGAAAATGGGAAAAACCATCTTCAGAGCTGTCGACAGTGGGCTCGAAATCACTATCTCCCGGATGCAAGCTCACAGCTGCGCGCCCCAAACCGCACGACCAACTCGCACGGTGTAATTAAAGTTGTTTTGATTTGAAGAAGTCAAAGAACTGAAAGCGAATACAGGATTGTACAAAAGCTGAAACGCATGGATAATCCTGAAAATACTAAAACAACTTTATTTAACCCGAACTATACACCAAACACAAGAAGACAAAAGAAGGTACCCAGATTGCACTAGAAACGACTGTACCCCGTGAAGTGATGCAATAGGGCAGTAGAACAGATCAGTTCACTTCAAGTTGGGTGGGGACCCGCTGGTTGTCATTATAAATAGGAGCGCTGCACTTCACAACGGCCCCATAAAGTGTGCACACGTCCACCGAATAGCAACATTCCTCTCTCTCGGAGGAGCGAGAGATCCGGGTCGATAACCTATCGATCTAGCACACGACCTGTTTCAACCCCTCATCAAACACAATGTCTTATTTTCCCTTGTTTCCTTAAAAAAAAAGTACACTAAGTAATATGAGCGCTGCTTATGTCCTCCAACCCGCACTAAGCTTCTCTTAAAAGATTTGCATAACTTTAGGGGAACCGCCATTTAGAAACCTCATTATTTATGAATGCATCCCTGCAGCATCGTTGTGCGGGCTACATGACCAGGAGACTGGCCACATTTTGGAATGGTACTACCAAAGATTATGTAGTTATACGTAAGCCGCAAAAATCAATGATGGGGCTATAACGATGTAAGGATATAAACATGATATTGAACCAGGATTTTTTTTTTATTTTTTTTTTTTTTAAAGGCAGAAATAGGTTAGAATGCAAACTTACTGAAGCGGGTAACAAGTGTAGTCTAATCTGCAGCTTTTGAGTTTTGCATAAACTGTAGGGGTTCAGCTCATCAGAACCCTTAGACTTTATGTTACTCTCGTTACATTACGGAAAAACGGCTCAGACGACACTTCCTTATAACCAAATTAGTTTGCATTCTAACCTATTACTGCATAAAAATCCGGGGTTTAAATTGATGAAGAACGAGGTGGTCCACCATCGCTTTCCTCACTGGTCAGACAGGTTCCAAGAGTGGCATCTTTCATAGATACACAAGCCGTGGTCCGAATGTCATTACTCAGCAGCTTCCACACTGTCACAGCCATAAATGAGACTGAGATTTCAGTGGAAGGTATATTTTGTTCTGACCTTTGCCAAGAGACAGATGCAAAGACAGTGCATCGATTAAAAAACAGAGCGCCCTTTCAATTCAATACAAATGACAGTAATCGCTATTTGTCCATGGCGATATACTCCGAACAAATTTACAAGCTACGTGACTTATCAGGTACAAATTCTAACTCCATTCTAGTATCTTACATAGCCCTTATAATCCTAAAAAGAAAAGGAAAAAGACACTAATATATAAGCAGATTTTAGTGCAGTAATGTTGGATATCAATTCGGAACTAATCTTCTTTAGCCCACACTAAAACTTGCACAATAATTACGGGCAAAAACTCCCATTATTTACGTTTACATCCCCGCAAAGCCACTGTGCGGGCTACAGGACCGTTCACCTTGGTTGAACCACATCATTATTCAATGAATATTATTTTATTATTCAACACCTAAAAGAACAGAATTCAATTACATATTTACAAAAAATATAAAGTTAATCATGTGCGATTCCTTTATAGACTAGCACGTCTTTCAATATCGTTTGTAATCTTCTAGAAGTGAACTAACGACCTTCACAAAACTCTATTTGCAGTTAGCAATGTGGGGGGGGGGCTTCTTTTACTTCTTGTCATCTTAGGCTGAAATCGTTCTCCTCTGTAGCCTAAAGGTTAGCACTCTCCTTAGAAGTCCAACTTCGATTCCCGGTACCGGTATGTGGTTAAAATAGTACCTGCAGCTCACCTCCATTGGAGATGTGCATAAAAAGAGCAGCATCACCTCGGGACTTTATTTTCTTTTACCCTGAAGTCAATAAACAGAGACTAAACATTGTCTTGTATCCTATGACCATTCCTCTTCTGGATAATTTATAATCCTCCACCCGCCGCATATGACCCAGACTGTGAATAGTTTCATCCAAAATGGTCATTCTTATGTTAGACTTGCTCACTGCGATCAACTATTATTAATATTTGGTTACTCCCAACGATCTTCGCCAGACAAAAGAGCAAACTGGAAAGGTTAGCAGCAATATAAGTAATTAACATTCTTGAAAATACATTTCCAAATATAGATTATAAGATCCTTAAAAATTCTACAAATTGTAGTGAAATGTTATACAGAGTGGAGCTGAACTATGGGAAGGGGACACAAAGAGTATGAGATGTTGAATCAAGTAGTGAGTACGTTCTGTAAAATTAGAATAGGGTTGCCAAATTGTACAGCAAATTGTGGAGAAAGATTAATATGTGGAGAACGTATTCTACTTTATATTCTTATTCCCATGATATCTCTTTCCTTGAACTTATACGCAAGATAATCCAGTCCAATAATGTCCACTATTAAACAGAAAGTTCCCTCAGAAAACGAAGCGGTGCAAGGATAATTTTCTCGAGTCCATCGCTTCATAGGTAAACACATACATCTACACATCGGGTAGTCTGGTCAACATGTACACCTCCAGTACTACCTCAGTGGTTTAATGTAAGTTATCGAAACGAGGTTTTCGCTACATGACAGTCTGTAAGGAAGAGAGTAATTTTCCGTATAGGCTATTCGTAATACTTTTATGTACGGAGAAAGTGAACCAAATGCGATTCCTGTTTAAAAGGAAACACAGCCTATTTCTTTCAAATTAATTTTGGTGTTCTTGAGAAGAGGAATTCAGTACTATAGCGTATAGCCATCACTCATTCCAGCAACACACTCCAATATGATTACATTTCATCTGTCAGCCATTAATGAATGCCCCAGAGGAGTGCAATAGTCTTCGGCAGCCGGCACAATTCCTATCCTCACCGTTAGATGTGGGCTTTTTCACTCCATTCCTGATCAGGTCGAATGACTGGAAACGGGCTGTATATTATTATTATTATTATTATTATTATTATTATTATTATTATTATTATTATTATTATTATTTACTGCTATTTATTGCATAAGCACAGCAAGAACTCGGCGCTCGCACGTCGTAAGGAAAATATGAAGACTAGAAATAAATTACCATACAGCTCTCTGACACTACCCAACGCCCTCACGTCTAGAGCTTGTACGAAGCGCACCAACCACATTCTCATAGTAATGTTAGCCTGTATGCACAAAAACCCTCCACCGCGTGACTCACTTGGGTAATATGCTGTATTACAGAGTTCGCTAAATTCAGATACCACGTGAATTATATGTTTCATAAAGTAATAAGCTAAAACTAGCGTATTTCACTGGTTTAGGCAAATGGGTGGACTACACGTCTGTCGTAAGAAGATAAGAAAAAGGAGTATTCGACCTGTAATGTCCTAACATTGAAAAATAAACAATAGATTTGAATATGGCGGGATCAGCGGATTGGTACATGGTCTATTGAAGTAAAGTAGAACTTTGCGGAAGAGTGAAGAGTTTTTATATTTCCTAAACACAATTTTGAAAAGCTGGAAGTAACCGTGCTTGAAGATAAAGGGAATTTTTCTATTAGTGCGTCGTTCCAGCAGTGACGTATGCGACTTGGAGTATCTCAGAAAGCAACGGAAAGTTAGGAAAAACCTGAAATGAGGAGGAAGACCCATGTCCGAATTAGATGTCAGAGTGTAGAAGAAGAAGAAGAAAGAAATGAAAAATCAAGCTTGTAATTATAATTATCCTAGCAAAATTAAGGCCAGATGATCTTTTTATATCTAACCTGTTTACTGCTCTGTTTACAGCAAGTTGTCCATTCTTATTCTAAAGTTCTTTTCACACCTTGTGAGGTCGCGGGTGCGAAATGTGTCACACATGTTTATATGACCCTGGTTTTTTGTTTTTTTGTTTGTTTTGTTTTTCGCTAGTTGCTTTACGTCGCACCGACACAGATAGGTCTTATGGCGACGATGGGATAGGGAAGGGCTAGGAGTGGAAAGGAAACGGCCGTGGCCTTAATTAAGGTACAGCCCCAGCATTTGCCTGGTGTGAAAATGGGAAACCACGGAAAACCATTTTCAGGGCTGCCGACAGTGGGGTTCGAACCTACTATCTCCCGAATACTGGATACTGGCCGCAGTTAAGCGACTGCAGCTATCGAGCTCGGTTGGCCCTGTTTTAAGGTCGGGTGTTTTTTTCCAGACGACAACCCTATATGGAGAGATGTAATCACTATTGAGTGTTTCTGTGGTGGTCGGTAGTGTGGTGTGTTGTCTGAATATGAAGAGGAGAGTGTTCGGGCACACACAAACCACCAATCTCCGAACCAGAAGAATTAATCACACGCGTTTAAAATTTCCAAATCGGCCGGGAATCAACCCCTGGAATCGAAGACCTCAACGCTGACCATTCAGCCAAGGATTCCAACGTTCACAACTCTGTACACCGTCACATTAAAATGTAACTTAATACCAAAAATCCCACGGGATTGGAACCACGCTCACATTCGTGGATAGCCAGTGACGATACTACTCGTAAAAGATGACAAGACAAATAGAAGGAAGATGGGCAAATGAAATCCTTTGCCGGATTATTTCCTGACCTGGGAAAATGAGATTGAATCTGGGATGCGTAATGAACAAAGCCCGGATTTTCATGCCGTAACAGGTTAGACTGCAAACTAAATTTGGTTAATAGTAAATTTCGGCCAACCACTCTTCCATAATGTAGCAAGGATAACAAATTACAGGAGTTATGATGGACCGTACCCCTAATGTTTATGCAAACCCCATAGCAGAATCGTTGTGAAGGTAGACTATACTTGCTGCTCGCTTCAGAAACTTTGCATTCTAACCTATTAATGCATAAAAATCCGGGCTCTTGTAATGAATCTCTAGAGTACTTGTTTCAGTGCTAACGGAGGGAATTTTGAACATTCCATATAAGACAGTATTCCATAAGCTATGCTGCTACGTTATGTTCCAGTGTGTTTCTCATTATTAATGTAGAGTTGTAGAAAATGAGTTATAACATGTACAGAAAACGTTTTCGTACGCATGTCTATATAACATATTTTCTTCTTCTCTGTGTGGGGAATGTGTCTGGAGAGTCTGGTCATAACTAATTGTTACACCCTGAAAATTTCTCCGCTACACAGAAAATCATAGAATCACAGATATGTTAATAATAATATTAATAATGTTATTTGCTATACGTTCCACTACCTACTTTTACAGTTTTCAGAGAGACCGAGGTACCGGAATGTAGTCCTCCAGGAGTCTTACGTGCCAGTAAATCTACTGACACGAGCCTGACGTATTTGAGCACCTTGAAATAACACCGGACTGAGCCAGGAACGAAAGCCCCCCCCCCCGACCTGCCGCCAGCCCTGAAGATTGTTTCCGTGGTTTCCCATTTTCACACCAGGCAAATGCTCGGGCTGTACCTTAATTAAGGCCATGGTCACTTCCTTCCCACTCCAAGTCCTTTCCTATCCCTTTGTCGCGACGTAAAGTAAATTGTACGATCGAACGTGCCAAATTGGAGTCGGAAGGCCAGCGCCTCAACCGTCTGAGCCAGAAATAAATAAATGGTGTATTGCTTTTAGTGCCGGGAGTGTCCGAAGACAAGTTAGGCTTGCCAGATGCAAGTCTTTAGATTTGACTCCCGTAGGCGACCTGCGAGTCGTAATAAATGATGAAATGATGATGAAGACGACACATATATCCAGCCCCCCTGCCAGCGAAATGAAGAAGTTAAGGTTAAAATTCCCGACGCTGCCGGAATCGAACTCGGGACCCCTGTGACCAAAGGCCAGCACGCTAACCATTTAGCCATGGAGCCGAACTCTGAGTCAGAGATATAGAGAGAGAGCGAGTGCAGATTATTTGGTTGCTCCCTTCTTAGTAGCCCCTTTCGACATGCAAGGGGTACGGATAACGAATCCGATAAATCCAAAGAAATGTGTCGCTTCATGATCTACGTCCAACAATATGGCAGCTGATTCAGCACACAATTTTATGGTCATAAATATTCGCAAGATGCGTATTATATGAACAGTTTTGTTGCCTTTGGTGACTACTATGTGTGAGAGGCTTTGCTGTGACGTAGACGAAACGCCAGTCAGAGACAATAGAACCGCGTTTAATAGTCGGCGCCTATATAGAAGGCAGTGTTCTAGCACATGGCAATAGCGTGAGGAAGAAGATGGATACTGGTTGCCTGGTTACCGCTAACTTGATGACGCTATTCCAGACAGAACCCAACCCAAAAACATATGCATGTTAAAGGATAAGTGAACCATTACAAAGGAAGCTCTCCAGCTACTGTGTGCTCTACTTTCTCACACTAGTGAAGTAGCAAAAGTGTTCATCACTTAGCAAACCGACGTGACGGCACGTTGTCCACACCTTAATGTATTACCTGCACCTTTCTCCACATCATCGTGTTGAATAATCTGCCCTGTCATTCTCATTAACTGAGCTTATGATAGACTAAATGGAAAGCGTGGTGTATTTGGACTAAGCACGGAGAGGCTTCCTACAAAAGTTACGTCAGGGAGGGAGTGTCCATGCCAGCTGCACCCTGAAATGTACAGACGAAAAATGAACCGCTCGTAATCATATCCCTCATAATCTCGTTCAGTCAATGAAGAGAAAGCTACATCTATCAAGTTAAAAAACTATTTAACACTCCACACTTCTCAAGCTTCCGCCTAACTTTATTTCTTGATGGATGCAGTATTTTTTTAATCAGTCTTTTAGCACAGACCATAACATAATGATCTTGCCGGGATTTCCTTTTAAGCTGTATGAATGCATGGGTCAATGTGAGAATGAATGAGGTAGTACCTAAGTATTTAATTCATGCTTATATAAAGATGCATGAAGTCACGTAGCTCATTAGTTTTCCACTTAACTCTAGAACTAATGTTGTATATTATGTTATAATTTGCTTGTTATTTTTTAAAGTTATTTTTACTATCATCATTATTACCTACTGTCATCAAGTTACATACACAAATGTTGTCAATATGTTATCACTAGCTGAAGTTCCCGTGCTTCGCTACGGCAGTCATTCCTCCGTTAAGTTTGCACACTGCTCATTCCGATCAGCTCCTCAGAGCAGGGCTCGAATAGCTGGAATACTAAATGTGGACCATTTCCATCTTTATCCACCGCTATTTTACATGAAGTCCAGGGAATTTACATATATGTTTTTCAGAATATATAACCATGTTTTGAAATTACAATTACTTGTGTTTAAAAAAAAGAGAATCTCCTTGGTTATTCATAGGAGTACCTCAGGGATACAATGCAGAACCATCAAATCTACCTTCTTACGTCGTTCATGCAGCCAGAGCGAGACTAGTCTCTTAAGGACTTTGGGAGTACGAGTAAAAGAGGAAATTCAAATTTGAGTAATAGTAGAGAATTCTGATTTTTTTTTATTTGCTAGTTGCTTTTCGTCGCACCGACACAGATATGTCATATGGCGACGATGGGATAGAAAAGGCCTAGGAACCGGAAGGAAGCGGCCGTGGCCTTATTTAAGGTACAGCCCCGGCATTTACCTGATGCGAAAATGGGAAACTACGGAAAACCATCTTCAGGGCTGCCGACAGTGGGGTTCGAACCCACTATCCCCCGATTACTGGATACTGGCCGCACTTAAGCGACTACAGCTATCGAGCTCGGTGGAATACTATGATGAACCAGTGTGCTGTGTCAGGTACCAATAGTCATCAGAAAATTTATGAACCAGAGGAATGGCATGCTAAAAAGAAGAATGATATCGAACACCCCAGCTACTTCCCTCCAATATTCCGATTTTTTCATTCAATTCTGTTCACGCATTTTCACGTGATTCGGCGTCGATATGAACTTAGCAACACAAATCGAAATTCATAAATATATCTGTTATCACAGCCGGTACGTTAAATAAGTACAGGACAAAAATGATAGAAAATTTAATTATATATACGGTAACTTTAGTTATGTAGTATTTATCGATAGGACAACTCATAACATAAATAGATGAGAATTACATTTTAGTTTTTCCCCTAAACTACCATTTCGCTTATAGTGAATGAAATTATTTATAGCCTATATTGTAGCGCCTCATTCCCCGACTTTACATACCAATTTTCATTAAATTCTCTTCAGCCATTATCTCGCGATGCCCGTACATACATACATGCACACACAGAGATGACGGAAAATTGTAAAAAGTGCATTTCATTGTTACTGTGGACACGACCGATAAAGAAATGTTATCATTTTTAAATTCTGAGCAAACTATTACTTTATATATATAGGTAACTTGTTTGTTTTTGAATTATTGTTGGAATATTCATTATTACCGACTGTCATCATATTACTTAAAAAATGTGTTTATATTATCATAGTATTCCCACTTTTTCACTGCAGATTATTCGTTAAAAGCTCCTCTCCCACATTGCCTTCATCACCATCATCATTATCTTATTCATTTGTAAGACTAGACAATTTAACCTTTAACACAGAATTTAGTTAAGTATAACACAGGGCCACGAGTGTTAGCTTTACCATAAATAAATAAATAAATAAATAAATAAATAAATAAATAAATAAATAAATAAATAAATAAATAAATAAATAAATAAATAATTTCATATAATAATTAATAATCATTAATTAATTAATTAATTATCATTTTTAAAAATATAGCTCCCACTAAAGCTGCAGGCTCATGTACGGCTGCGACAGTACAGAAGCTGCAACTGTTGCCGCCCGTCGGTAAAGCTCGACGGCCATGGAGCCAAGCTGCATTCGGAACACCACCGTCGACTGTCCTGAGAATGGTTTTCTGTGGTTTCCCAATTTTCATTCCCAGGCAAATGCTGGGATAGTTCTTATTCATAGGCAACCCAGACGATACCTTCTACCTCCTAACCTAATTTCATTCACATTCATTCATTTAGTCCTAATTAGGTCCTCAACTTCGCTTGCCATAAGGAAGGGTATTCGGCCGTAAAACAAGTCATATAACATCATCTCATCTCATTCCCGAAATGGGCCTAAGAGTTTAGACAAACATACAGTATAGTAGCAGCTGGATAAGGATGAAGCTGCGAGATTACATTGGAACCCTACTGGAGCGCCTGAATATAATGACTGGTGTTATCCATAATAGGCTGCGACAGCCCCATTGAAAAAAGCAGTGGTAAACTACCTCACACATCATCAGAGCCCGGAGTTTTATGCATTAATAGGTTAGAATGTAAAGTTTCTGAAGCGAGCAGCAAGAAATAGTCTACCTTCACAACGATTATGCTATGGGGATTGCATAAACATCAGGGATACGGCCCATCAGAACTCCTATAATTTATGTTACTCCTGCTACGTTATGGAAAGGCGGGTGGCTGGCACTTCCTATTAACCAAATTTAGTTTGCAATCTAACCTGTTACGGCATGAAAATTCGCGCTTTGCTCATCATGGTTCAAAGGATTCATTGTAGTGTTAGTGTTAGGTTGTCTGAGGGTTGCATTGTTTAATTATTTGAGAAGCAGAGGAATTTTGTTTTGTTTTCATTTAAAGTAAGTAGGCGGTTGTGTAGTCATTTCTGAACTATGAATAGGGTTTCTTGAGCTCTGTTCAAGGAGTCCTTCCGAGTTTCACCCGTGACTGTGACTACCGAGTCAACAGCATGTGAGGTGATTTTTGCATTACAGTTCAGCTCAAGGGGATCACTGATATATAACAGGCAATTTTTTTTTTTTGCTTTACGTCGCACTGACACAGATAGGTCTTATGGCGACGATGGGATTGGAAAGGCCTAGGAAGTGGAAGGAAGCAGCCGTGGCCTTAATTAAGGTGCAGCCTCGGCATTTGCCTGGTGTGAAAATGGGAAACCACGGAAAACCATCTTCAGGGCTGCCGACAGTGGGGCTCGAACCCACTATCTTCCGATTACTGGATACTGGCCGCACTTAAGCGACTATCGAGCTCGGTGGCAAACGAATTGGTCCTAACACTGTTCCTTGGGGTACTCCGACTTTTTATTTGAGCACTTTTACTTAGAGTATCTTACGGCGTTTCCCCTGTGATAATTATAATCCACAGTTTGTTTCCAGTCATTCGATCGGGTCAGGGATGGAATAACTGAAGGCCCATCTAGGGACGAGGATAGGAATTGTGCAGGCTGCCGAAGCCTGTCGCACTCCTCTTGGGCAATGATTAATGATTGACAGATGACGTGATATTGGAGAGTTTCTGGAATCAATGATGACAGGGAAAACCTAAGTACCCGGAGAAACACCAGGCCCACCTCTGCTTTGTCCAGCACGAAACTCACATGGAGTAACCGGGATTTGAACTACGGAACGCAGTGGTGACAGGCTGGCGCGCTGCCACCTGAGCAACCGAGGCTCTTCGTTTCCCCTGTATGCTTCAAATATCCGGGATGTCAGAAATCGAATCGTTCTATAAAGAATGAAGAAGGCGTAAGTGTTCCACAAACTCTAATTGTGCGTGGTGACCAGAAGAAGCCCATTCGCTTTGTAGGTGTAAACGTGGAACTGTCGTGTAAATACTTAACCTTGTGTGGTGTAATTCATTTTTGCTAGGTGTGAGAATAGGAAAACCGTAGAAAAATCATCTTCAAGACTACTGGCAGTGGGTTCGAACGCATTCTCTCCCGAATGCAACCTAACAAGTACACGCCTTGAACTGCGTAGCAGAAACCGCTCGGTACTGACATTAAAAAAAACCACCGACCTCAGTCGGCATCGAAATCTCAAACGAACACCAGCAAGCTTGTAGTGTTACGTGTCTATTGACAATGTAATTACAGCCAAGGGACCTCCAGTTTTACTGAAACTCTGATATGAAAGTCATTTATAAAATCCAACATGCAGGTCAGGATTCGAACCACGAACGCCTTTGTCGAAAGTCAATGACAATGCCACTCGTTTCGCCGATCATGCCAATACTACTACTACCACCTCTACTAAGTTATTGTGAAGTGGGAAAGGGGAGTGCCTCCTAGTCGGTGACGCCGTCCCTCAGGCCACCAGATTGATCGCGGTGAAGAAGATGCTCGGAGAAGGTGAGGGGGTTGGCGGCCGTGGCCTATACTGGGAACTGTCCCGGCATTCGCGTTAGTGCAGGAGAATGGGAAACCACGGAAAACCATTCTCAGAACGTCCAACGGTGGGGACCAGCCCTTCTCCGTCTCCCGAATACAGAGGCGTAGAACCACGGGAGAGCCGCGACCACCGCCCCTCCTCTGCTCGGTTGGCCGGTCGAAGTACAGAGCTGTCGGACCACGGACCAACTGTGGCCACTTGTGGGCCGAGACCCACTCTGCATCCGTCGACGTAACACGCCACCATCACCTCAGTTCCTTTTGTTCATCATATAAGCGAGTTTCCGAATACAAAGTGATTGTCATTTTTTTCTGTCATCTTTAAATCACTGATGTTTACTCAAGTAACGAGACTATCTATTAAAACTGGCACGGATATACAACAAGAAGCACTAGATCACATCTGTTATATAGATAATGGTCTGAAAAATGTACGACCACAATATACCACGCAATAATGAACACAGCTTCAAAGACTAAATCCCAGGTGTTACAAATCGCATAATAATGTTATTGGCTTTACGTCTTACTAACTACTTTTAAGGTTTACGGAGACGCTGAGGTGCCGGAATTTAGTTCAACAGGAGTTCTGCCAGTAAATCTACCGACACGAGGCTGACGTATTTGGGCACCTTCAAATACCGCCGGGCTGAGTCGGGATCGAACCTGCCGACTTGGGTCAGAAGGCCAGCGCCTCAACCGTCTGAGCCACTCAGCTCGGCATCAAAATTCTTCGTGGTCTGACACCGCAATTAGACTTTTCGAGTTCCAATATTGGAAAAAGGAGGTGATAAATAATTCCTAATCACTGGATGTATCCAAAGCCTGGGTTGAATTGCAAACTCCTCCGCACTGTTCCGATGTAGTTTTTCTTTATTTCCTTTTTGGCATAATGCCTCCGGAGAGGCCTGGTGCATGCCTTTTCGCTTCTAATAGACGGCTTATAGGTGACGTGCATGTCTGTGAGAATTGGGTCTACCTAACGTGATTTCAAATGATGACGACGGCACAAACACTCAGTCCTCGAGCCAGACGAATTAAGCAATTAAGGCAAAAATGACCGAACAAGTGGCTGCGCTGTTAAGGTCGCGTAGCTGTCAGCTTGCATTCGGGAGATAGCAAGTTCGAAGCTCACTCCTGGCAGTTCCGAAGATGGTTTCCGTGGTTTCCGATTTTCACACCAGGCAAATGCCTGAGCTGTGCTTTACTTAAGACCACGGTCGCTTCATTCCCACTCGCATCCCTTTACTGCCCTATCGTCGCCGTAAAACCTGTGTTTCCCTGTGACGTAAAGCAAATTATGAAAAATGTCAAAATCCCCGACTCGGTCGGGAATCGTACTCGGAACTCTTCAGACCAGCACGCTAACCATTTAGCTACAGAGACTGACTTCGTATGTAGCGAAAGCAGATAACGCCGTTGACAGTGATTCATCCGTCGGATGGAGCCGTTAAGCCTTGAGCAAAGCCTGTGGCGCTTTCTGTTTTGCTTCTTGGTTATCATCGTACTAACAAGCGGAGGGATTTCGGAAGCCTAGATTTGGGAAGGTAGCAGTTGTTGCTTTATTTAAAGTATAGCCTCAATATTTGCCTAGTGTGAAAATGGTAAACTACGAATAACCATCCTCACGGCTGGCAACAGTGGAATTCGAACCTACTATCTCGCGAATGCTAGTTCATAGGTCCGTAATTTGCGCCGGGTAACCATCTCACTCGGCCACATGGAGTGAGCCGGGGGAGGGGGAGGGTATTTAACTGATGATGGTCATTCCTCCGTCGGAAGGAGACGTTAAACCTTGGACACCTCGGTGTTATTCGACAGGAATAGGCTATGAGGTGGTACCGGGTTCCACCTTCTTCCTACCTCAGTATCACAATCATCATCACACTATGCAATCTATAACACGCAGCCAAAATACTGGACACACAAACACACACACGCACACTCGTAATGACCTTCCTCCCTGAAGCAAATAGTAAGTTACTGCACTTCTTGACCAAAGGTGAACACACATAAATGAGCATCGCAAACGGCCAGTGGTATCTTATTAAGTTCCTGGGCATTAAAACACACACACATTAAATTCCATCCTTGCACGAAACGCCGCCTGATTCGCCGCCACCCTTCTCACAGCTCCACTAGTGGTCGCACAGTCTTCACTGGGGCACAGCACTGAACAGAAAAGATGAGACCTGTTTGAAGGAGTAGCGAGGTCTTCCTCCGAGTTATATAGATGATGATGAGACCGATGGGTGGGGGCGGAATACTTGAAGAAGACACGAGCGAGCCGGTTGTAATGCAAGAGACCTCTCTCATCTCTTGTGTAATGATAACAACCTTGAGCTGCCTGAATCTTCCACTCCGTTCAATGAGAGAAAAAAAACAGATCCATAGCGCAATCAGCAGGCAGACTGGCCCGCGGCAATACATACACATATTCGTATAAAAACTAATGTGTGTCAGCGAATATATGTAGCAATAACGTGAGAAAGAGCAGTAAGTGTTTCTCGAAAAATTATATACAGAAATGTAGATACATCTCACCAAACATAGGGATTGATATTGCTAATATATTTTACGGATCAGTATCCGACTCCTTGCATGAATTGTGAACGTACGTCAGCGTAGCAGTGTTCGATACCAGGTCAGGCCGGGGATTTAAGCCGCGTCTGACTTACTCCTTCAGCGTGGGGACTTAAGGATTGCGTTTATATTGACACAACACATTATCTAATAATAATAATAATAATAATAATAATAATAATAATAATAATAAAAATAATAATAATAATAATCTCCCGAAGGCAAGCTTACAGCTGCGCTACACTCACCGTACGGCCAACTTGCTCAGTTCCATTTTTCTCGCCCGCTCTTTAAACGACATTCCTTTCAGATCCGTTCTCCTGAAGTTTTTCTCCAAAATACTTAAAATTTTAAACTCACTCTATTTTTTCGTCTCCGAACTTCTACAGCTGAAGGCAGGGCGGCTCCTTAATGTTGGTCATTAACTCAGTCTTCACGAAACCAATTTGAAGCCTATTATTATTATTATTATTATTATTATTATTATTATTATTATTATTATTATTATTATTATTATTATTATACTCCTTTCTCCGTTAGGTTCTTCCAGGGACCAAGTGACAATTTCCATGCTTCATCCTTTGTTCTTCCTCCTCCTTCCTCCAATACTCCATCTTCTCTCTATGTCTTCCTTTCCTCTCCTCGGACCATTTTGAGCCTGTTTTCTTTCCCTCCCGACCTTGCAATCATTCCATTTTTAACACTTTCTAAAAATCTCTCTCTCTCTCTCTCTCTCTCTCTCTCTCTTGCTGCTTCTTCCCTTATATTGTTTCTTTCCAAGTCTTTCTTGACTTCATGAATCCAGACTGTTGTTGACTTCTTGTTCCAATGACATTTGAAGATCTGTCTGCTTAACCTGTTGTCATCCATGTCCAAAAAATATCAATCACCTCTTCCGCATTGTTTCTGTTATGTTTTCTATGTTACGATATATTTTATCAATACATCTTGATTTCCAGAGTTCTGTAGTTCTTAGCGGACCGAGTATTTTCCGCATAATTTTTATTTCCAGTACACAAAAAACCTCGTTTATCCGGATCGAAAATAATAAACATTTATTTTTATTTGTACAGTACTTATTTTAGGGGTCTATTCTTCTTGAATATCTTTTCCGCCAAGTATTGTAAAGGACAGGAATTGCAAGTAATTCGGCCACGGTCTATCAAAGATACCGTCCTGGCGTTCACCTGGAACTGAAAATGGGAAACCGTGGAAAACCATCCCCAGGACGGCCGAGGTGGGATTCGAAACCACGCTCTTCTGAATGCAACACACTGTTAATTCACTGATGGTGAATTCGAAAACGAAACCAGCGCTCCATCAGAAGAATCAATGACTCATGGAGAGGCAACAATGCAGCTGGACAAACTGCTAGCCTACTTAGAATCCTTAACTGAAACCACACCGACAGAACTGTTGTTAGTAAAACGTCTTCGTGATCGTGCTACGCGCAAACGCTATACAAATGTAAAACAGAAAATTTCACATTATTTTAGTGCATAAAACAGAGTCGTAAATGTAAGAAAAGTGTTCTTATATTTTTTGTACAACTGAAAGAAGGTATTACTGTCCAACTTATGTTAATGGATTATCTAACATGTACTGTCATTTTTTTTTTAGCTTTTACGGATTACCCGGATTTTCGATCATCCAGATCAGTTCCGGCCCCACTTAATCTGGATAAAAAAGGTTCTTGTGTAATTCCTAAATTATTTATCTGGAAATTCAGTACTATACATTTACTCGCATATAAGCATTCCGGTCTGACTACTGATGATGATGATGATGAAGATTGTTCTTTAAGGAGGCCTAACAGCTAAGTCATCGGTCCCTAATGGTACGAGGTGATTGAAACGAAAATTAAAACTTCAAAATGTATCCACTGACTAGAAACTAAAATCGAAAATTATGAAAAAAAAAATTGTGAAACAAAACAATCAATGGATTCAATTCATAATGCCTTCAGCACTGGGATGATACTCATGATCTAAAAGGGTCCAAAATCCACGTCACAGGCCACTCATAATGGTACTAATCACTGGTAGAGCAGAACCATGGTGTTCCTCCTACAATGGTACTAATCACAGGTAACATAGCCCGGATTTTCATGCCGTAACAGGTTAGATTCCAAACTAAATTTGGTTAATAGGAAGTGTCGGCCACCCGCTCTTCCATAATGTAGCAACAGTAACATAAATTATAGGAGTTCTGATGGGCCGTACCGCTCATGTTTATGCAAACCCCATAGCATAATCGTTGTGAGGGTAGATTATACTTGCTGCTCGCTTCAGAAACTTTGCATTCTAACCTATTAATGTATAAAAATCCGGGGCATGGTGGTACTAATCACAGGTAACGAAGACCAATGGTATGTCACACACAATGGCACCACTCACAGGTAACAGAAATCTATGGTGTTTCGCACATAACGGCACTACTCACAAGCAACGCAGACCCGTGGTGCTTCTCACATAGTGGGACTAACCACAGACCACGTATCCTTATAGTTCCGCTCACATAGTGCTACTAATCATAGCAAAAGTACACCCACGGTGTATCACACATTATGGCAACGCCCACAGGCAAAACAAACCCATGGTTTTCCTTACATAATGGTACCACTATTCTCAGGCAACACAGACCCATCACTTTACTCGCATAGTGGTACTAATCACGGCGCCAGCCAAACCCGTGGTGTTTCTCACTTAGTGGCACTAATCACAAGCAACGTAGACCCATTCTGAACACAGTGGAATCGACTGGTGGAATACAAACGATGACACATATCACAAACGACTCCCAGACCCGTAGCATTTATCGCATAATGGTCCTGCTCCAATGTAACGTAGACCCATGGTTTTCCTCGTAAGGTGGTACTAGTCGCAAGTAACGTCGACACCTGGTGTAATGGTACTAATACCAACACATTCCCTATGGGAATCAACATCTATATCATCTGATAGCCAGGCAGGCATCAATTTTTGGAAATAAGACATAGCTCTCATAGTGCATTCGCACTGCTGGTGGCTTCAAGTAGCCTATGCAGTGGCCTCCACGGTATGCACTAGCCTTGCGAGGTGTGCTAAGTCCCAACTAACGAGCCCAACTTAACAAACGAGGGCGAAACGCAGGCAACCAAGAATGAGTTAGCTGGAAAATTTATTATGTCCAATAACGGACCATTATATTGGTATTATAAATTTGCTCATTCAGGACAAATATTTGAAGTTCCCTATGGGAATCAACATCTATATCATGTATTGGTACTAATCACACGTATTCTCATGGTTCTAATTTCAAAATCCCTTGGTCACCTCTTTTAGTCGCCTCTTACGACAGACAGGGGATACCGTGGTTGTACGTGTTCTTCGTCTGGTTTGACTACTGTGTTGTAGTGTTGTATTTTGTGGTTTTAAGATAAACACTTTTTAATGTAGATATTCCTAGTTAGTTATACCGTATGCTCTTTCCATCTTGACCATCCTTTCTTCTGCAGCGGACTTTTCCAAACCAGTTTCTTGAATTGTTTCCCCGATTATTACTATTATTATTATTATTATTATTATTATTATTATTATTATTATTATTATTATTATTATTATTATTAAGAATGATAATAACTGTAGTGGTCTTGGCAGCCACAGAGCGCAGTGACTGGAACTCAGTTGAAGGTAAACCGGCCGATGCTCTATCACGACAGCGTGAGAAAGCACTTGATTCGACCTTAGCCGACCCGTAAGAACACGGACCATCACCGTGTACTTCATTACGCAACAGCGCCGATAACGACAGAATAGAACAAAATGGAAAACCATTTACTGCAGTAATACTCGTACTTGAGTCTGTCCACTTTGAACTGTTAGGGGCTGCCTAGCCAAAGCGGGAAAGGTGTGCAAGGTTGACCGGGAAGGACGAGGGTTCAATTCCCGTCAGGAAATTAAGAAACAATATTTCAATTTGCAGAGATTCACAATAGCTCTGAGGTTAACTCAGCCTATACCAAAAATGAGTTCCAGGTTAATTCATGAAGACAAAAGAGGCAGGGCGTAGAGTTAACCACTTTACCCCCAACAAATGCCGAAATCCGACAGCGCAGGCCTTTACTTACCTTCCTGTGTGTATGATAAAAGGCGTTCCTCGTCAGTTTAAATGCTATTTCAATATGATTTATTCACAATCAGTACAAAATCAGTCTTCAGTGAAAAGAATCGAGGCTCTGAAAAAGAAGCAGCAATACAGAAAAGATGTATGGCACCAGTGGCGAATGCTGGGATTAAGATGTCGGCTAACACTAGACATAACGTTACCCCTTTTCCATGGTCGGTTTAGTGAACGTCAAGCCTTCAGAGTTTTGAGCTGCAGCCAATAGCCAACGGAGAAGCCTGCTGTGTTGTCAAGGCTGCTTCACAAGCTACTGCCAATGCTCAACTCCTGATAAGTGGAGACGGTAGCCTAAGGTTTTTTTTTTTTTTTTTTTTTTTTTTTTTTTTTTTTTTTTTTTTTTTTTTTTTTTTTGCTTTACGTCGCACCGACACAGATAGGTCTTATGGCGACGATGGGACAGGAAAGGGCTAGGAGTGGGAAGGAAGCGGCCGTGGCCTTAATTAAGGTACAGCCCCAGCATTTGCCTGGTGTGAAAATGGGAAACCACAGAAAACCATTTTCAGGGCTGCTGACGGTGGGGTTCGAACCTACTATCTCCCGAATACTGGATACTGACCGCACTTAAGCGACTACAGCTATCGAGCTCGGTAGCCTAAGGTTTAGCAAATTAAAGTCCGGCTTTGTGGCTAAATGAATAGAATGCTTGCCTTTGGTCCGATGGCCCCGGTTCAATTTTCAGAAACAACCCCCCTCATGCTGTTAATTCCCCTGGCTTGGGGACTGGGTGTTTATGACGTCTTTGCCATTCATTTTCTCCTCATTAGGTCGCCACAAAACCTATACAGATGCCATGCACCATTATTATTATTATTATAGTAAAAATGTTTAATTTTACAGCGGTCGTACCCACCGTTCATTGGTTAATTAGCTTCCTCGGGAGATCAGTAGTAGTGTCTAACCCATGACCACGGGTTCGATTCCAGCCTACAAAAGAGCACACTAAACCTGAAAGATTGCATTTCATTTTAACATATCTGCCAATAGAATGAAAACTATATTGCTCCCATAACATCAACCCTGCAGTGTCTTCTTACAAGGATGTGGAAGAACACGGGAATGAAATACCAGCACTTTGTTATCTGTATAATTGCGTCAGAAGTATGATGTGAGGAAGTATATACGATGAGTAACGCATGGTTGATAGTTACCAGTGGCGATCTGACGGACAGAAGCCTAGCACAGCTATCACCCCGGTACCCGCTCCTGCCTAACATACAGCAGCAAGCTGCATGGAGCGAGTCGAGGGGAGAGGGGCGAGAGTCTGGGCTGCAATATCAGTCTCCGATGCCTTGCTCGCATAAAAACGTGCGCTGTTTTTTCTCACTGCTTTCAAGTTTTGTAAATAGAACAATGTGTCACATGCGTACATCATAATGTGCTTTTAGACTTCCATCATTCTCATTTGAGGTTTGAGCTTCACTGATTAGCCTTGGTAGCCCTCAGTATCCGCCACTGATGACAACGGTGCAGATTGTCCCTCCTCCCCCCCCCCCCACCTCCATGTCAGTGTTTATATGTAACACCCGGTAGAGGATATCTTACAGGAATCTGGAATGGGAATCACAATCCAACGAGAGGAAATCAAGACTCTTGAGATTTGCGGATGATATTGTCATTTTACCTGAGTCTGTAGAACATTAGGAGACATTGATGCGGGAAATATTAGATTAGGAAATGAAGTCTTAAAGGAAGTAGATTAATATTGTTACTTGGGTAGTAAAAATAACTAACGATGGCAGAAGTAAGGAAGTCATAAAATGCAGAGTAGCACAAGCAAGGAAGGAAATATGCTCACTTCGAACACTGATATAGGAATTAGAAGGATGTTTTTGAAGACTTTCGTCTGTAACGTTGCACTGCATGGAAGTGAAACATGGACGATAAGTAGCTCAGAAAGAAAGAGAATAGAAGAATACTGAAGGCGAGATGGGAAGATCGAATCACGAATGAAGAGATCGAATTGGTGAGAGGAGATCGATTTGGCTAAATTTGACCATTAAAAAAGTGCCACACAGAAGCATATTAGAGTTTTCTTCTTAATAGAATTCTAAAACTTCGTAAAAACTGAAATACCAGGGGCGTCGCGTGCTTCAAATTTTTGTCTGCGCGCACATCGCCTCCGTTTACTTCGGTGTTACGTATTTCCTGTCTTGTTTTACGGTGCCGACATTTGGACCTTAACAGAGAACACCACCAAGAAACTTCGATCTTTTGAGAAGTGGTGCTACCAACGCCTGCTCAGAACACCATAGGTTCACATAATACGTAACAGTGAACTACCCCAACGCCTGAACAAAGATATACAGGTGACGCACAACATCAAAAAGAAGAGACTTGAGTACTTTGGCCATATCATTCGAAATAATAATTCCGTGTGGCTATTTCTAACCGAAGCCTTTTCTGGCAGGACCTAGTGTTTACAGTGCACTATGTCTTCTGGTATGGGCTAGAGCAATGTTGTTACTTTCATTGATCTGTCTCTGTCTTATCCTTGGCTTTGACAAAATGAAAGTGACTGAGGTATGAGCGATGCTAGTAATGCCATTCCTTATGCAGCTAGTCCCTGCTATGAATGGTGTGAAAACGTTGCTCATAGGGTCGGTTGGTGCATGCATTTCAGTGGGCTTGGCAGACTGAAATGTAATAGCAACTTCTGGCTCGGTGAGGAAAGCAACGGGAAACTACTTCACTCCTCATTTCCCTAGTACGCCTCTTCAGTGACACCTATGACAGCTGATGGCAGAGCTGTTGAGGATCCAACCATCCTTAGGGCTGAGGACTGAACAGACATACATTTCTAACCGATTGCATCCCTTGTGAGGGTGGGAGGCATCTGCCATGTGTAGGTAACTACGTGTTAGTGTGGTGGAAGATAATGTTGTATGTGGTGAAGTTGCAAGGATGTTGAGGACAGCACAAACACCCAGCCGTGGAGCCACTGGAATTACCCATTGAAGGTTAAAATCCCCGCCCGGCCGGGAATCGAACCCGGGACCCTCTGAACAGAAGGCCATTGCACTGACCATTCAGCCAACGAGTCGGACATATCATTCGAAATGATGTATATATAGACTCATCTAGCTTATCTTATAAGGCAAAATTGAAGGAAGGAGAATATCTTGGCTATGGAATCTACGAGGTAGATATGGCCTCAGTGCCCCCACTATTTTCTGAGTTGCTGAGAACAAGAACCAGATCGCCCTGATGACAGCCGACATCCAATGAGGATATGGAGCAAGAAGAAGAAGAGGTAAACTATTCAGAAAAACAAATACCGGCTATTCAATAACAATATGAAGTCCGCGGGTGCCACGGTACCCGCAGTATACATTTTTAGCGTCCTCCAAAAGCAATTTAATTCCATAGCTAAAAATTAAGGATTATTTTTGAACGTACAAGTAAATCATTACATTTTTCCCGGGCATTACAACAACAGTGATTTTCCTTTTCATAGATTTAGCTGTACTCATTCCACAAAACATACCTTCTGATGTTTCAGAAAATTCCCAGAGGTGTTATGGTGCTTTAGAAATACAGTACACCGTGTATTTTAATCCCTGCTTCCTGTTGAGAGTCAGGCATCGGAGGGAAAGGCTTAGGGATGAGGTGAATATGTTGACAGTACTTATCCGTTCAAACACCTTGCAGGAAACGATCGCGTTGTTAACATTTTATCAGTCTCCTCAACATTTTTATAAAGCATATGCTGTACGTAGAACAAGTGATTTCATGGAGTCCCTGGTTTCTTTTTTCTTTTTTTCTTTCTTTGCAACTTGCTTTACGTCGCACCGACAAAGATAGGTCTTATGGCGACGATGGAACAGGAAAGGGCTAGGAGTGGGAGGGAAGCGACCGTTTGCCTGGTGTGAAATTGGGAAACCACACAGAAAACCATTTTCAGGGCTGCCGACAGTGGGGTTCGAACCTACTATCTCCCGAATACTGGATACCGGCCGAACTTAAGCGACTGCAGCTATCGATTGTATCGTGACAAGAAACAGTGATCTAGTTATTTATTAGAGTTTTAAAATGTTTAGTCAATATTAGCCCCCATGTTTCTATATTATTATTATTATTATTATTATTATTATTATTATTATTATTATTATTATTATTATTGAAAAATGAAAATCTACAACCTGTTTTCCAGTCAGTGACCGGGTCAGGGATGTAATGAATAAATCATATATAGGCTGTTATTACGATGGGGTCGCCACTCCCAAAGTGATATATTAATGAATGATAGATGCTACGAAATGAGAATGGAGAGTGTTGCTGGAATGAAAGATGGCAGGGAAAACCGGAGTACCCGGAGAAAAACCTGTCCCGCCTCCGCTTTGTCCAGCACAAATCCACATGGAATGACCGGGATTTGAACCACGGTATCCAGCGGTGAGAGGCCGACGCGCTACCGCCTGAGCCACGGAGGCTCCTTTATTATTATTATTATTATTATTATTATTATTATTATTATTATTATTATTATTATTATTATTATTATTTTGCGTGAATGGTCCCTTTCGGAACACACGAAGCTGTATTTATGATTTCGTTTGTGGAGGATCCAGGATGCTTTCATCTGTTCACTAAAGATCCTCTTCGTTTCTTCCGTCCACTTGGTACCTGCTCTTTTTGGTACTTCTTTCTCTGGAGTAACTTCCCACTGGCCACTTTTATTTCCCTATATATTTCGATTCAAAATTTCTTCATGTTGAATTTTTGCTTTTACACGCCCACATTTTTCTGTTGTGTCCAAGGGAAATTCTTGAGTTTATCTACTCTATCAAGAATTTGGTGGGGTAGTCTGGTTTCTGTAAGCCTTTTAACGTGTCCATAAAATTTTAGCCTCCTTTTCCTGAGGTCTGCCGCAATATTAGACAACTTTTCTGTGGATTTCCGGGATTGGAGGCCGTACCTTTCCTCCGTGTGTCTTGGTCCTAAAATTTTCCTCATGAATTTTAGGATATTTTCGAGCTCGCCCTTTTTATGGAGCGTTAGAGTTTCCCCTGCATATAAAGCCTCAGGTTTGATTACAGTATTGTAATGTTTAATCTTAACGTGAAGAGACATGGATTTTTTGATGTAAATTTCTTGTTCTCCCATATGCCCTTCTGAGTTATGGACACGGTGGTGGTTTTGGGCTATTTTTTCTTGTCCGGTTGCTTCCGAGGATTTCGTCCAGGTATTTCGCCAAGGTATTTGAGTGAGGGACTCAGTTGATTTGTCCGTATTTTGTATTGAGACTATGGATGTCTAGTTTTGAACAGAAAAATTCAGTTTTCTGGAAGGAGATATTATTATTATTATTATTATTATTATTATTATTATTATTATTATTATTATTATTATTATTATTATTATTATTATTATTATTGTAATAATCGAACGCTAGCCATGCCTCCACACACAAGAATCAAGTGCGCCCCACTACATGAAAAGGTTGGACAATCCTGGTTTAGGGGACAAACCCTCCGTTCTCTATTATTTTGTGGTTTAAAATATACGCAAACAAGAGAGGCGAATGCTACGCTTTCTTCTCGCTCCACTGTAAATAATCCGGCTAGACATCACATTCTGCAACCATGCGATGTCCTCAACAAGGACGGATATTTCCGCGCTAGGGAGTCTCCAGTCTATGCAAGTGCTTCAGCCAATACGTTCTAGCATGACACAAAACCAGGAAAAAAAAAGGTTGCAATCAAAATAATACGAAAATCACTCATAAACAAATGTCCTACCTTGACTGCCATGCTCCTCGCGGTCCTGTGAAGAACGCCTTCAGATGTCTCCATTTCCGTTGCACTAACAGTTCTTGAAAATGATCTTGATTTAACAAATCGCGAAACAAGTCCGTATCTTCCGCCCGGCGGCTGCGGAATTTACTAACGATCTGCGCCTGAAACAGAGAAATTACAATGATATAATTAATAATAAAAAATTCTGTTCATAAATGAACTCCCTTTCCTTTGGAACCAATTGCTCTTTTTTTTTTTTAACAAGTTGCTTTACGTCGCAAAGGTATCGCATGGACATGGTTGTAAATAGCCACCATAGCGGATGCGAATATTTTGAAATGGTCATAGTTAAAATTTTTTTTTTTTATCTTTTTCAATTTGCTGTACGTCACACGATACAGATAGGTCTTACGGCGACAATGGGACAGAAAGGAGCTAGGAGTGGAAAGGAAGCAGTCGTGGCCTTAATTAAGGAACACTCCAGCATTTGCCTGATATGAAAATGGAAAACCACGGAAAACCATCTTCAGGACTACCGACAGTGGGGTTCGAACCCACTATATCCTGAATACTGGATACTGGCCGAACTTAAGCGACTGCAGCTATCGAGCTCGGTGCTCTATTAACTTAAAAGTTTTCATGAACATATCTAATGCCAGTTCTTACAAGCAATCTAAATCATTTAAAATGTCAGGGAAATCTTCAACTTTCTCTTAATGTCAGAATTTGATGAAAATTTTAAGTTTAAATTCAAAAATATTACTAATAATAATAATAATAATAATAATAATAATAATAATGCATACGACTCCGCAGACCGACAGACAGTGTTTAACGTGCTAGAGGAATTCCAAGCTGACGAGAAAACAAGAGCAAAAATTCACCGACATAACATAGAAAGGAAAATGTTTAGGAGAAATTTCACAAACATTCGAAATCAAAACAGGAGTCAGTTTAATTTAGTTCTGGAAAAAGTGGTTGGGATGGGGCAAAATGAAACAAAGTATGAATATTGGTAGACGAATACAAAACAAAATTAGCCATAATTGCCTAGCATTTGCTGATGACATTGCTATCCTATCCATTAACAGATAGGAAGCAATCCATTCTGTAAATAAATAAAAAACTCCATGAAATAGAAGCTAAAACAGGATTCCAAATTTACTATAAAAAATGTATATGGAAGGGATTAGAACAGGTTTCAACAGTCAACCGTTTATCACCAAATATGGAAATATCGCTCAAGTAGAAATATTTAAGTATCTAGGTGAAATTATTGAACCAGCACGGTTAAATCAGCAAGCTAACAAAGAATTGCAAAATTTTAAAGAGCATACAAATTTACTTGGAACAGATACAATAAAAGAACTATAACAAAAAGGCACAATTACGACATTATAACACAGCAATTAAAACAGAAGCATTTTATGCATCTCAAACTATTATAATAGGTAGCAAATCTCGAAAAAAGGATGATCGAAAACAAGAAAGACAAAATCCTCAGGAAAATCTTAGGACCAAAAAGGCGAAAAAGGAATTTGGATAAAAAGGAAATCGCATAAAATGTATTAAGTTACCACGGATACAATCAGGAAACAATTTTATGATCACTTATACAGAATGGATAATAACAGGCTCACAAAGAAAATTTTAAACTTAGCTTTAAAATGAAAACTGACAATGATTGGCTAAAATAAATCAGTGAAGACCTAGATGAAATTGGCGTTAATGAGGAGACCATTCAAGATAAAATAAAATTCAGAACTTTAATTCACAAACACAGATTTTATGTAAAGCCAACCCGACTAAATACGAGATGGACTGAACAACCTAAGAAGGAACACCGCGAAAGGATGAAGAGATAATGGGAAGAGAAGAAGAAAAACTGAAAAAGTGCTTGTAAGTTCAAATGACAAAAACTGTAATAATAATAATAATAATAATAATAATAATAATAATAATAATAATAATGTATGTTGGATATTCAGCCCGAAGGCTGGTTTGATCCTCTGCAAATCCGCCAACAGCTGCCATAGCCTAGACATCACTGAAGAGGCGTACTAGGGAAATGAGGAGTTAGGTAGTTTCCCGTTGCTTTCCTCACCGAGCCAGCCGCTGCTATTACATATCAATCTGCCAAGCCCACTGAAATGCATGCACCAACCGACCCGATGAGCGATATTTTCATACCATTCATAACAGGGACTGACTGCATAAGGAATGGTATTACTAGCATCACTCATACCTCAGTCACTTTCATATTGTCAAAGCCAAGGATGAGACAGACAGGTCAATGAAAGTAACATATTTGATATAGCCCATACCAGAAGACATAGTGCACTGTAAACACTACATCTCGCCAGCAAAGGCATAATAATAATAATAATAATAATAATAATAATAATAATAATAATAATAATAATAATAATGGCTTTACACCCCACAAATTAATTTTACGGTTTTCGGAAACTCCAAAGATCCTGAATTTAGTGCCGCTGCAGTCCATTTACATGCCAGTAACTATATGGACATGAGGCTGACGTATTCGACTGAGCCAGGATCGAACCTGCCAAGCTGGAGTCAGAAAGCCAGCGCCTCAACCGTCTGAACCACTCAGCCAGGCCAAAGAGAGAAAAATAAAGGTAATCCAAAAAAGTAACTGATTCTGATTATTAACGCATTCTGTAAGACTGTAAATATAGGCCCAGGTCAGTGGCTTTTTTGGTTGTCTGGAAAAAGTGCTACAGTATTTATTTTAAAATTTGCTTTACGTTGGACCGACACAGATAGGTATTATGGCGACGATGGGAGAGGAAAGAGCTAGGAGTGGAATGGAAGTGGCCGTGGGATAAATCAAGGTACAGCCTCAGCGTTTGACTAGTGAGAATATGGCACATCACGGAACATCATTTCCAGGGCTGCCACGGTGTGATTCCAACCCACTATCTCCCGAATACTTTTTTTGCTAGGGGCTTTACGTCGCACCGACACAGATAGGTCTTATGGCGACGATGGGATAGGAAAGGCCTAGGAGTTGGATGGAAGCGGCCGTGGCCTTAATTAAGGTACAGCCCCAGCATTTGCCTGGAGTGAAAATGGGAAACCACGGAAAACCATTTTCAGGGCTGCCGATAGTGGGATTCGAACCTACTATCTCCCGGATGCAAGCTCACAGCCGCGCGCCTCTACGCGCATGGCCAACTCGCCCGGTCACCCGAATACAAGCCCACAGCTGAGTGACACTAACCGCGAGACCAACTTGCTCAGTGAACATATTTTTTTTTTTTTTTTTTTTTTTTTTTTTTGTGAAGTGAAAAAATATTTACAATAATTAGCAATATGTCATGTAAGACGCATTATTTAAATACCTCATCACACATCATTTAAAGGCCATAAGTTCGCTTAATCTATGTCACAAGTTTTACTTGGATTCAATGGTAAGTAAATTCGTAACGATTTATTTTTCTTGTAAATAACTTATTAGAATTTCAGATTAGTATTCGGATTTGTTACTTTTGATGCCCTGGTTCATCCTGTTTTTTAATCTTTAAAGTAATTTCTTTCTTTCTTTCTTTCTTTCTTTCTTTCTTTCTTTCTTAATTAGTTTACCCTCCAGGGTTGGTTCACCCTCGGACTCTGCGAGGGATTCCACCTCTACCGCCTAAAAGGCAGTGTCCTGGAGCGTGACACATTGGGGCGGCTGATACAACGGGGGAGGATGACCAGTACCTTGCCCAGGCGGCCTTACCTGCTATGCTGTACAACGGCCTTCAGGAATAGATGGGAAGATTGGAAGGGACAGATAAGGGAGAGGGAAGGAAGCGGCCGTAGCATTAAGTTAGGTAGCATCCCGGCATTTGCCTGGAGGAAAAATGGAAAACCCCGCTAAAACACTTCCTGGATGGCTGAGGTGGGAATCGAACCCACCTCTAATCAGTTGACCTCCCGAGGCTCAGTGGACCCCGTTCCAGCCCTCGTACAACTTTTCAAATTTCGTGGCAGAGCCGGGAATCTTACCCAGGCCTCCGGAGATGGCAGCTAATCACACTAACCACTATACCGAGGGAAAAACCGACCCTGGAGAGTAAACAGATTAAGAAGAAGAAGAAATTACTAAGTTAAAACAAGTAAATTATGTTTTTGTTATTAGTTAGGCTATACTTTACCGAGCTCGATAGCTGCAGTCGTTTAAGTGCGGCCAGTATCCAGTATTCGGGAGATAGTAGGTTCGAATCCCACTGTCGGCAGCCCTGAAGATGGTTTTCCGTGGTTCCCCCACTTGCACACCAGGCAAATGCTGGGGCTGTACCTTAATTAAGGCCACGGCCGCTTCCTTCCCAGTCCTAGCCCTTTCCTGTCCCATCGTCGCCATAAGACATCTGTGTCGGTGCGACGTAAAGCCAATAGCAAAAAAAAAATAGGCTATACTTTAGTGTCTTTCAATTTTATTCTATTTCTTGTTTATATTATTCTTTGTATTTTTGTTGTAGTTTCAATTTTAAAAAGCGTTGCAACTGACTGACTACTACTTCTAAAATGTTTCCCTTCCTCCTTTGAGGGGAGAGGAGGGCCTCCTAGACGGTGACGCCGTCTCTCAGGCCAGGAGATTTGTATTGGAGAAGGTGAGAGGGTTGATGGCCGTGGCCTATACTACGAAATGTCCCGGCATTCGCCTTAGTGCAGGAGAATGGAAAACCATTCTCAGGACAGCCTACGGTGGGGACCAGCCACTCTCCGTCTCCTGATAGCAGAGGCGTAGAGCCACGGTAGAGCCGTGGCCACCCCTCCTCTGCTTGGTCGGTCGGTCGGAGTGCAGAGCTGTCGGATCAGCCGAAGCTCACTCTGCAACCGCCGACTGACTGACTGACTGACATCACACCTTGAATATGTTCGAATTTTTTACATTTTCAATGTAATGTATACAGCCCTTAAAAGTGAGCTTCGCTCGTTGGGGCCTTTCATAGATAAATAATAATAAAATTAACAAGTGTGTTTTTAAATATAGATTCAAAACACGCGGCCACGACTGCAACTCGGGAGGTCGTTGCCAGATGGCAGCATACATCGAAAGTAACAGAGCGACGATCTAGCGGCCACACAGCAAACTTTCACCAGCTACTTCTTTCTTTGGCCGGCTAGATGGAGCTCTACAATACCAGTCCAGCTCTCACCGGGAAATACAAAAACTACATTCGCGCAAGGATTGTGGAGAATCGTGCTTTTTCAGAAGGGTGTACTTCAGTATTTATACCTAATGAGGCCGGGGTGAGTGGCTCTGACGGTTAAGGAGCTGGTTTTCTGGCATCTCCGGTGGTATTTGAAGGTGCTGAAATATGTGAGCCCCGTATCGGTAGATTTACCGGCACGTAAAAGAATTCCCCAAGGACAAAATTCCGCCACCACGGCGACTACAAAAACCGTAAAAGTGTAGTTAGTGGGACGTGAAACCAATATTATTACTATTATTCATTCATTCCATTAGGCCATCTTAGGACCACATGAAATCATCATAATCATATTATTATTATTATTATTATTATTTTTATTATTATTATTATTATTATTATTATTATTATTATTATTATTATTATTATTATTATTATTATGAAATGAAATGATGTATGGCTTTTAGAACCGGGAGTGTCCGAGGACAAGTTCGGCTCGCCAGATGCAGGTCTTTTTTTATTTGACACTCCGTAGGCGACCTGCGCGTCGTCATGAGGATGAAATGATGAAGACGACACATACACCCAGCCCCCACGCAAGCAAATTTTACTTGTGCCAGGCTCCTCACTTTCCTATCCGACCTTCCTTGCTCCACTCTTGTTCTTTTCCGACCCCGACAGTATTAGAGCACTCGAGGCCTAGAAAGTCTTTCATTTTCGTGGTCCTTGTCTTCCTTTGGCCGATACCTTCATTTTTCGAAGTGTTGGATCCCTTCCATTCTTTCTCTCTGATTAGTGTTATAGAGAGGATGTTTACCTCGTTGTACTTCCTCTTAAAACAATAATCACCACCACCACCATTAAAGGTATAACATTATTCTTACATCATAGGTTTACGACCCACTAACTATTATAACACCGAGCTCGATAGCTGCAGTCGCTTAAGTGCGGTCAGTATCCAGTAATCGGGAGATAGTGGGTTCGAGTCCCACTGTCGGCAGCCTTGAAGTTAGTTTTCCGTGGTTTCCCATTTTCACACCAGGCAAATGCCGGGGCTGTACCATAATTAAGACCACGGCCGCTTCCTTCCAACTCCGAGGCCTTTCCTATCCCATCGTCGCCATAAGACCTGTCTGTGTCAGTGCGACGTAAAGCAACTAGCAAAAAAAAAAACTATTATGACGGTCTTTGCGGGCTCCATAGTGTCGGAATGCTGTCACTTTTTACGTGCTTGTAAATCTGCCGGCTGGAAGATTTGACCACATTCAAGTGAAACGGTACTGAACCGTCAAAGCTACCGTTCTACCAACTAAGCCACCACTCGAGCGGGCATTTCAACCCAATATGCTAAAGAGTAACATACCACGATACCACTGGCCCATCACCGCGATCGAATCTAAGTAACAATTACCGGTCCACCTCAGTGCGCTGTCAGCTACTTGAACCCTCCCTCTGGCAATCAGTGGCAGAGTGTCACTTTCAAAATCAGACTCAAACCGAACAAAAGGTACCTTCATTATTATTATTATTATTATTATTATTATTATTATTATTATTATTGTTGTTGTTGTACCGGCTGGTACATCAATGCCGCGCATTTAAAATTCAGCGCCTAAATGAACTCCTCTATTGGTAAAACTGGGAAACTGAAACTACACCAACTTAGAAATTTACTCAGAAGATGTCACCACAGAAATAAGATGTAATTTTGTTATTGTGAAGTTTCCTGAACTGACTGTATTTCTACTAGTTTTGTTTGCTATCCATCAAGAAGTTTGGACATTCGTCCATAGATAACACTACTAAAAACTATGATCATGCACCCTGGTGCATGGTGTAAGAACTTATAATTCAAAGAAGTTTTGTATTCATAAGTTTTTTTACTGATTGATTTTAATTTATTTCTGGGTTGGCAATATTTCCTTTTATTTCCGCAAGTTTTGAATCTAGCCAATCCCTAATTTCTGTAATTAATTTTCCACCTATTACCGGCTTCTTCTTCGATTCTGAGTGTAACATTGAAAGTGACCAATAAAAATGAGAGGGTGTGGCTGGTTTCGTCTTGAATGATCTCGTACCTTCCCTGGGGTTTATAAACTGCTGCTTTTCACGTCTCTTGGCCAATTGATCGTCACCTTATTGAGTGTGTGTATCAAAGCAGGAGGCGGGCGGCCTCTTTCATCGGTCAGCAGTACATCAACAAGGTAATAGCCACATAACATCTTTCTTTCTTGCTAACTCCGCAGTTTAACCCGTGAGAAAGGTCCGAATTATTAGCTATGTAACCTACTTTTCCTAAAAAATGTAACTTTCTGTCGGCTAATGTAAAAACCTCATAAAATCTTTAACTGTAAACCGGCGATGGAGAGTGATGTACCCTCTCGAGCTCCCCTTCATCTTGGTTTGAGGTGACTACGTTTTGTAACTGTTTTCTTCCTTTCTGTAATGCATTAATTTATCCTTACACGAGTCACCTCGGTAGTTTGGGAATAGCACCTGTTCCATCGGCCTAGTACCTAGTGTTCACATCTAGGAGTGCAAGTATTCGCCTCCATTCATTTTGTGTTCGGGCCAGTTATTTAACCGTTATTCTTTTTCCATGAAGGCCCAGTAGGTTGGGTATTAAATACCCCTGTATAATCATTTTCCAATTGTAAGTATTGCCTTGAAAGGCCAGAAATTGTAAGTTGATGTTGCCTTGAGTAGGCTTAGAAAACTGAGAGCCTGTTAGCTCTTTTTCAAAGTTTTTGTAAGATTAATGAATATCTCTTGAAGGCTAGATGTTGTAATTTTGGGAGCAAGTGCTTTTTGAATTGGGGGATTTCTGTCCTTGTACAAATTCGTGCTCTTTTGTAAATTGGAGCTAGTAGCTCAGGAAACTGTAAAACAAGGGGCTTTAAGCCCAAAGTGTTAAGGTTCCGAATCTTGGACTTTTCCCAATCTTGTTCAATGATCGCTACTTGTACCTACAATATTGTCATGAAAATCTTGTCATATGTGAAGTTCTGAAAATATAACCTTCAGTTTAAGTTTTAAATTCAATTCCTGACATTGTAGTTAGACCCATTCACCCCAGCACCATCTTTCACCTCTGCGTTCCACAGAAAAACCCGGAACAATTATTATTATTATTATTATTATTATTATTATTATTATTATTATTATTATTATTATTATTATTATATTAATTTTCAGTTAGGTGAAAACTTAGTAAGCATTTTGTCCTATGCTGACGACTTTGCCTTAATGGCAGATTGTGCCGGAAGGCTGCAAGCTAATATCTTGGAACTTGAAAACTGGTGCAATGAGTATGGTTTTTTGAAAAATCAGCCTTTCGAAGACTAAACTGGTGTCAGTAGGTAAAAATTCTAAGAGGACTGAATGTAAGGGTGGGAATACAAAGCTGGAACAGGTATATCATTTGAAGTATTTAGGATGTGTGTTCTCCCAAGATGGTAGTACAGTACGTGAGATTGAATCAAGGTGCAGTGAGATCGCAGTTGCGATCAACAGTATTCTGTAAGAAGGAAGTCAGCTCCCGGACGAAACTATCTTTAAGATAAGACAATGAAATGAAATGGCGTATGGCTTTTACTGCTGGGAGTGTCCGAGTACATGTTCGGCTCGCCAGGTGCAGGTCTTTTGATTTGACGACCGTAGGCGACATGCGCGTCGTGATGAGGATGAAATGATGATGAAGACGACACATACACCCAGCCCCCCTGCCAGCGAAATTAACCAATGATGGTTAAAATTCCCGACCCTGCCGGGAATCGAACCCGGGACCCCTGTGACCAAAGGCCACAGTGCTAATCATTTAGCCATGGAGCCGGACATCGCTTCTGGAATATGGTTTCTTATCTCAAACTGACCCATTCGCTGTCCTCCATCATCCCTGGAAGTTTGTATCATCATCACTAAAGCCTGGATTTTCATACAGTAATAGGTTAGATTGCAAACTAATTTGGTTAGTAAGGAATGTCGGCCACCCGCTCTTCCACAATGTAGTAAGAGTAACATAGATTATAGAGGTTCTGATAGGCCGTACCCCTAATGTTTATGCAAACCCTATAGCTTAATCGTTGTGAAGGTAGACTACACTTGCTTCTCGCTTCAGCAATTTTGCATTCTAACCTATTAATGCATAAAATTCCGGGCTCTAATCATCACGGATGCAACCTGTATACAGTGCATAGCAAAGTACAGGGCCCTCCCCAGTACAAATTTATCTAGTCCATTTCCACAGCCCTCTGCGTTAAGGTGTATTCCGTTCCACCGTAGTTCAAGTCCTCACACAAGACACGCCATTCTTCACCTCGGTAAGAACAAGGACACCGCTAGATGCATACAAAACAGCAGTTGCATTCAATTACTTTCAAGGTCAGACTCATCATCATTACCCTACATCAAACACTGTACCGCAAGTCATTATACACAGTGATTCAGGAGCAATGCGCGGAAATGATACACCATAATTCCATTGTGATTCAGAAGGAAACTAGGTGTTAAAGTCTACGTCTATTTCACACAAGACTGGGAACAAGACTAACACTCAGCACTATTGATCATTTATTTATTTATTTATTTATTTATTTATTTATTTATTTATTTATTTATTTATTTATTTATTTATTTATTTACCGTATGGATTTTTAGTGCCGGAAGTGTCCAAGAACATGTTCGGCTCGCCTAGATCAGGTCTTCCTATTTCACGCCAGTGAGCGACCTACACGTCTGGATTTGCGATGATAAATAATAATGTTATTGGCTTTACGTTCCTCCAACTACTTTTCAGTTTTCGGAGACCCCGAGTTGCCGGAATTTAGTCCCGCAGGAGTTCTTTTACGTGCCAGTAAATCTAGCGACAAGAGGCTGAAGAATTTGAGTACCTTCAAATATCACCGTACTGAGCCAGGATGGAACCATTCCAAGTTGGGGTGATGATGATGATTATTATGATGATGATGTGAGGAAAGGGTAAAACCCGGTGTCGGTACATAGTCTACTTCTCTCGAATAGTGGTGGCGGTTGTGGTGGTGGCGGTGATGTAGACAACCAACCATGATATATCTGAGGAGCGGATATAGGACCAGAAACCGTAACAAGACACTCGTTTGAATGATGACAATATTAAGGTACGGTATTTGCTCGCATATAACTCGCACTTTTTTGACCAAAAATAAGTGTGAACGCTTTCGATGCGCAATATATATGCGGGGATTCGTGAGCCAGGGGTCGTATTCCCAAAATATAACGCTGTTGGTTATTATTGTTTTACTGGACAACGATCACTAATCAGAGTGAAACATGGAAGAGGTCCAGCTCTTCGAAAACTTAAGGTATCAGCGAAAGAAAGACAAGGCCCATAAAGTGGGTGAAAATGAAACAATCCCTAGGACTCGAAAAGCTAATACAGACGGGTCGGAAGAGAACAAGAGTTGACCAAAGGAGGTCAGATAGGATAGAGGAAAGTGAGTAGCCTGCTAAAAGTACGTGGAAGCAACGCAAGGCTCAGCTAGGGGAACAACGCTCCCCAACCCACGCTCCCTAGTTGAGAGCTCCTGGCCCCACATTTAGGACCAGTATTATAATAGAGGTTTAAACTGTTGGTTCAGTTTAAACTTTGGTTTATCTGTTAGTCGCGTATTGTAAAACTTAATCTTAAGTTTAACTAGAGATTAAATTTTACTGCCACTCATCCACCGCTTAAACGGAAGTTTAAGAATACATAACCTTACAACATGGCAGAACGAATGGATCTCGAAGATATTTTTAAGGTGTTTGAAGAAATACTAAGCGATGATGAAGAAGTGGTTTAAATCATTGAACGACCACGGGCACCACGAGTTTTTCGAGCAAGGGCACGTCACTTAAATATATGGATTGAAACAGAGTTTTTAAATACGTTTTGGCTTACAGAACACACTGTCATAACCCTATTTCACAAAATTGGTGCTAGAATAAAACATGCAATGAAAAGGTAAGAATGTAAAAATGACTTTTTGAACTGTTTTAATATCAGAAGTGTAAATTTTAGAAAATAAAGCAACTTCCTTCTAATTCAGAAATCATGATGTAGAACCCCTCACTCACCTACTGATAGCATTGCGGTTTTATGCCTCCGGTAGTATGTTTATTACAATAGGAGATTTCGGAGGAATTCATAAGGCCACTGTTTCACGGACTATATAAATATTTCTGTACTAATTGCACAAGCAATTCTATTCCCTTACAAGTAAAATTAGGACAACGTTTATTGTTTTTATCCGCCATTTTACCTAGAAGAAATAAACAAAACATTATCGACAGTCATCTTTTCTCGCAAGTCACTACTACCAAGATCGTGTATTTCCTTCTTCACCTCAGTTTAACTTAGGTCGGCCATTATAAGACTCAACATCGGTTTAAACTCAACTTACAGTTTAACTCAATCTTCAGTTTAAACCTTCATTATAATACCGGCCCTAGTCACGTTTCACAACAGGTAGGGGAGATATTGGGGGTGTATTCCACAGCCCTCGCCCAAACAGGAATACTGAGTAACCCTAAAGCATAGGGAGTGGAAGAAAAAGTGTGAGCTGTTAAGATGTTCCCTGTTGGCTAGTGTAGGGACTGGGGTGAATCGTCCCCTAGGGGCAGCACCGTTACTATTTGAGGGTTGGTATCTGTAGTTATAATGTGTTTATATTCTGTAGTGTTGTTCTGTTAAGCCATAAAATTAAGTGTCGTGCATTATCGTTAGATGAAAGTGAAGAGCGCTTGATTTGGTGATGGTTTCACATCGCACTAAGACAGAGGGGTTTTATGCGATAGTTGTAAGACGGTAACCTGTAGCAATACTTAGGTCAAGGACAGTGGTGATTTACGCATTTTATCAGGGGAGAAATGCACTGCTGTTACAGGTATGTAGGGAAAAGATTTCCTTCCGCCTTTCTTAAAGTGTTAAAGAATAAGACAGAACGCTGTAGAGAAAGTTGTGGTTCCGACTGACGTACACACGTATCTGTACACCGGAGCCTTCAGGCGGGAAAATACTGAAGTCATCAAAAGCAATTAAAAAATTTCTCCTGCCTGAATAAACCTGGGCAAGATTTATGTGTCTGCTAATAAACATGTGTCTTCCCACGCATACTATAAATTTCTTCAATTAACATGTGTGTGTCAACACGAGGGAATTGTCGTCATAAACTGAAGGGAAAAGTATTTGGCTGCAAGCGATAGGCTTCTCCATGCAGGTTTTGCGATCCACAAACATCTACTGGTTTTTTCCTCAATAGTCTGCCCTCTATTTTTTTTCCTTGGACCGAGCGAGTTTGGACCTTGTAGTTTGTAGCTTACATTCGGGAGTAGATGAGTTCGAACCCCTCTATTTCGGCAGCTATGAAGATGTTTTTTCGTGGTTTCCAGTTGGTAACAGTAAAGATTTTCAGCCTATCGATCACTAATTACACACAAGGTGTCGTGAAAAAAAGGACCTATAATCATTGGTCGCTAACGCAGTATCTTTGGAGTTATGGTCCGCTACCACTACCGTCAATGATCACGATGTTCCGATAATTTATGGAGCGTCGTATGCAACAAAAGACGGAAGTACGTTCCTACGAGAGTTGGGAGTCCGACGTTTAGCGCCACCGGCGAGAAAAAGCTGACTAACGCATCTCGGAAAAGTAAGTTGCTATGGTAACGATAACAGCGATGCCACATTTAAGGAAGCTATCGTCACGTGGGTTGGCTTGCTCTCAGTCGCTTTTGTGATATTTTTCTTAGTGATACTGTGTTTATTGTTGCTGCTTTATGTATTTACATGTTTGTTTTCTGAATATTATTTTCGTTGTTAGTTTATTTTTTTGGATGTGGCTGGTTGTACAGTTCTATTCTGTACTGAACATGTGCATTTGTTGAGGTTATTGTCAGAAATTAACGATTTTGTTAGTGATTATGAAATCTCATATTCATCGCCAATGGCATGTTCTGTCTGAAATGCTGGAATTATTAGCACGAGCTTAGGAACGGGTCGAAGTTTATTCAATTGTATTAGGCCTATATGTTTCATTCAACACTCAGCCGGTATGAAACGGCGATAAACCGCAGGCGAAGGTAACTATGACAATGCAGCGTACTTCGCAGTTACTGCTTTCGCCGCTCAAATGTCAGACTCCAACTCTCGTGGGTCCAACTATACCTAAACATTGGTCGTAAATCTAATAGCGTGTTGCGTTATGGTCTTATTATGATGGGGCACCGGCCAATTTTCATCGTAAAATTAAGGGACACCTAACAAGGATCATCAACTAGCTATGGATTCGTCGGGGAGGGCAATAACTTGGCCTGCCCGTTCGGCTGACCTTAACCAATTATATTTTTGGCTTTGGGGATATGTAAAGACCATGGTGTATGTAGTCCGCATAAATGATGTGAATACACTACGAAAACGCGTGCTCAATGCCTGTGATGGGTCAGGATCGAACCTGCCAAGTTGGGCTCAGAAGGCCACGCCCTCAAACATCTGAACCACTCAGTCCGATATTATTATTATTGCGTTAGGGTATTCTATGGACCATGTTGGGCATAATTTATTTCTGGTTCTTCTTTCGATCAGCCCATTATTTCTTCACCCTTTCGGAATGGGCTCTTTCTTTTTTACGTTCTTGCTACGAGATAGTGCCAGACCGTAACTTTTCCTGTGATCTTGCTTGATCTCGGAATCCCGTAATTTTCTTGATTGTCATCCTTTAACAACGTCTATTATATACTACATCATGTGTGCTTAATTCTTCTGGCTCGGGGACTGGTTGGTTGTGTCTGTCCCAACCCTCTCCTCTTCATATCTTTTCTTTCTTACAAGTTGCTTTACGTCGCACCGACACAGATAGGTCTTATGGCGACGATGGCACAGGAAGGGGCTAGGAGTGGGAAGGAAGCTGTCGTGGCCTTAATTAAGGTTCATTCCCAACATTTGCCTGATGTGAAAATGGGAAACCAAGGAAAAACACTATCTCCCAGATGCAAGCTCACAGCCCCGCGCCACGAAGAGCGTGAAAATGAAATACAGTCTAGGCCTCACAAATCTATTATCGTTGGAAGAGAACAAGAACTGACCATGGGAGGTCGGATAGGAAATATTACAGTGAGAAGACTGGCACAAGTGAAAACCATGTCAGTCACCTGTGGTCGCTAACCCACGCTCCTAATCTGAGAGTGTTTCGAGGAGCCACGTTAGCCTCCTCTTATGACAGGCAGAAAGTACCGAGGTTATATTCTGCCACGCCCACACATTACAGCCAGATTCAGTCCTTCTAAGGCAAAACCTCGGAAACACGCGAGAATGACACACCCCTTGACATGCGGTTGGCGTCAGGAAGGGCATATGGTCGTAAAACTGGGCCAACCCCCACCCACCCGCCCACCCACCCACCCACCTACCTACCTACCCACCCACATGTCTACCTCCAGAAATAAGCAGAAGGCTAGAAAGGAGAAGGATAAGAAGGGTACCAGTACGTACATTTACGATTTAAGAGACACCGAGGCACTCGAATTTTGTCCTGAGGGAGTTCTTTTACGTACCAGTAACGCTACCGCGAACGGGAGTGCCGTATTGGAATACCTTCAAATAGCATCGGACTGATCCGGAATCGAACTTGCCAACTTGGGTTCCGAAGGCCAGCTCTCTATCCGAGATACTGAGCTTGACATCGAAAACGGCATACGAAAATAAAAGCCCTGATTTAAATATCCTGTCGACATGCATGCAGCTAAAGAATGTATATGATAACATTTAACCTGCATGCTACGTACAAAAGAGGAATTCATAAATTTCATAAATGAATTCATAACACTCTTCAGGTACTCGCAGCATTATGTGACACGACCTAGCAGGTATCAGGATCATGGCCTTCTTCCGAGTCGGCCTCCGTGCGGTATGTCACAGAATCAGCACTCCCTTTCTCGTGTGGAAAGTAACTACCTCCGGCACGCAGAGCTTCAAGGAAGAGGAGACTTCAATGCTGAGTTATAAGAGGAACTTAGCATCCTGCCATTACCAACATTACTACGAACGTTTTTTTTTCTTAAAGACGCTCCCGGCCCTCAACGAAGCTATTATTTACATACAGCACCATGATTATGTTATACGGATCGTCGCCATAAGACCTATCTGTGTCGGTGCGACGTAAAGCCCCTAGCAAAAAAAAAATGTTATACGGAATCACTATTAACCCCCATTTCACCGATCTACGATCGTACGTAAACATTCAATTCTCTCTAACCGCCAGAATATTTCCATTATATTTTTATCCCAATTTGCTGACAACACACGAACAATTCGCTTCAACACAATAATAATAATAATAATAATAATAATAATAATAATAATAATAATAACAATAATAATAATAATTGTTTTACGTGGCACTAACTACCTTTACGGCACTTGGAGACGCCGAAGTGCTGGGATGATGCCCCACAGGAGTTGGCTTATGTGCCGGTAAATCTTATCAACACAAGGCGGATATATTTCAGCACCTTTACCTACCACAGCCACTGATCCCCCTGTGGGTGGGGGCGGTAGAATAGCATCCACGGTATTCCCTGCCTGTCGTAAAAGGCGACTAAAAGGGGCCTCAGGGGCTCTGAACTTTGGAGCGTGGGTTGGCGACCACGGGGCCCTCAGCTGAGTCCTGGCATTGCTTCCACTTACTCGTGCCAGGCTCCTCACTTTAATCTATCCTGTCCGACCTCCCCTGGTCAACTCTTGTTCTTTTCCGACCCCGACGCTATTAGGTTTGCGAGGGCTAGGGAGTCTTTCATTTTCATGCCCTTCGTGGCCTTTGTCTTCCTTTGGCCGATATCTTCATTTTTCGAAGTGTCGGATCCCTTCCATTTTTTCCTTCTGATTAGTGTTATATAGAGGATGGTTGCCTAGTTGTACTTCCTCTTAAAACAATAATCACCACCACCACCACCACCACCACAGCCACTGAGCCGAGATTGAACCCGCCATCTTGAGGTCAGAAGTCCAGCTACCCAAACGGGCAATATAAAAGAAACTCCACTCAATATTATTTTTATTATAATTACGTCATCCTGCAATGGCATTACCAAAATCATATTCTGTAAATAAAGTAATGTTTGGAAGCACGAAACATCCAAATCACCAGCCTCACTCAAACCTGCCCAATGACAGATAAAATCGTAATGAATATTTAACTCAGAAATACATTACTGAAACTAGTGCTTTTCGAAATTGACATTTCACATGTAGTATTTTTTATGCATGGTATTGTTATCCGAAAGCCATTTTCCCAAGACATACATCGCTCGATGCAGGCCCCGTGGTGTAGGGCCAGCGAGCCTGCTTTATAACCAGAGGTTCCGGATTCGATTCCCAGTGAGGTCAGGGATAAGGGCTGGTTCGAGGTGCACTTTCGTCCTACATGAGATGAATTGAGGAGCTATCTGATGGTGAGATAGCGACCCCGCTCTAGAAAGCTGAGTCAAACAGCCCAGACGATCCGTTGCGCTGATCCCACGTCCCTTCGTAATCTGCAGGCCTTCCGCCTGAGCAGGGGTCAAAGCCCAAAAGGACTGCAGTGCCATGGGGTTTGTTTGAGTGTCTATGCGGTGTTTATGCGGTGCTCTGTAACATCGAGTATTTAGTTCATACGTCTTGCATCGCAATTTTGAGATGATAATGATGATGATGATGATGAATTTAGGCAGATATTAATCAGGGCTGGAATTACTATGTAAAACCATACTTGCTTTTGCATTAGCTACAGTTTTGTCATACCTTTACGAATTACGATATTTGGAATGATTTGAAACATTTCATTTTCCATATTTGTCCATATTTCGAGCTTAAGTACACGTTTTTACACAGTTGAGGTAAACTCACGTGTATTTAAATTTTATTTTAAAATACATTCCGCGTGTTGGGACAGTGACTTTCTTACGTGTTTATTTGAAAAATTGTTCGTATTGTATTTGTTATCGCATTTGAATTATTGAAGTAGTTCGCATGTACCCCGCTAAGCTGCTCTGTCGGACACCCTGAAGATTAGGCTGTAAAGGCTGTTGGACTTGCCATGGCAACAATGATCGATTGTATATTTGAACTTGAGATACTATGTTTAGCTTATGGCGCCGTAAGCAATGATCGCCGCGTGCTATTGTGTTTCTGAAGTATATGGTACAAATATGGATACTAAAATAGTATTAATTGTCTTCAATATATGTTTTTCATCACCAGAGAGATGATGTTTTACCAGCAAACACACACCGTATTTTATGGTTTAGAAGTTAGTGCTCGCAGAAAATCATTAAAAATGAATTTATTAGCATCAATAATTCAAAGCTGGATTCTGCTACAGTATTTCTTCGAAATGTGGAAAGAACGTTCTGCTCTAAGCAGATTCTTTTGTTTCTTGATGGCCTTAGACTTGGCACTCAACCCGCTGTGATCCTACACTTGTTTCATGACTTAATTTTCATGCAAAATTATTATTTTGGTGACTGTTTTTATAAGTGTTTTAATTTGCCACAACATAGATATTCTTTATACTATTTTGCACCAAATGTATCTCAAAAATTAGTTAATATTTGACTCCAAACTTTGAGATCAACATCATCATCATCATCAATCGTATTACTCATTACTGAGTGTCATGACCCCATTTCTTTGTGTCTAAGAGAGTTACATGCTTCACAAAGTGTCGCCATCCAACTCGATCTTCAGCTTTTCTTAGGACGTTCTGAAGAGGAAGGCCGATTATCTTCCTAGCCTAATCTAGCCACCTGCTTGCTGTCCTTCAACGTGGTCTTCTGCCTTCTATTTTGCCTTCTATGATAGACTTCTCCATATATATAGTATAAATCATATCCCTGATAATAATTTAGTAAGTAAGATGTCTTATCTTAGCGGTGAAGAGATTTTCCAATTTCTTCTTGATGGTGGGAGAAGACTGCGACTCACATTCATAACGCCTTGAGTAATCGTATCGATCCTATTTATGAGATTAACAAAAACTCTTTCCCTCAGGATCATCAACGGACATTAGCACATCGTTACACTAAGACATCAATTTAAGGTCTAGAATTTGAAATATAAGTTCAGTGTTGCCTGTTGAAACATCCGTAACCTAAAACGTAGAAATGGGAAGTAATCGAATTACCGTTCACAAAATGTAATTTTTATTTGTAATTTACTTATTGGAATAAAATTGTAATCTCTGCATCCCAGTAATTGATATACGTCGCACGGAATCAAAAACGCAAAAGAAATAAGTGATGAAGAAAACATTTTCAGTTCTACTTCACCAGTTGTGGGTGAGGTACTTTCTTACCTCTCCAGTACTTCCAAAGACATGAAACTTGTTTTGCTCGGGATGTTCTTAAAATTAAACAAAGGCTTCCCTTCACATAGCTCTGCAAGTATGTGTGCCCCACGCCTCCCAAAAAGGTCGAGGCTTAGCGATGAGAAATTTAAGAACCAATTATTTTGTCAAGTAAGTGGCAAATTACTTTAAATACTAAAAGCCACTAATTAAAAAATTATGGGAAAAAATGTTGAAAGTTCAAAGGTAGGTACACGTTTAGTATTACTTAGCGGTGAGAGCCGATTACTGCCTCTATACTTAAGAAAACTCCGCACGAAATGAAGTATCTTTTTCCTTCGAAGACTTTGCTATCATTCCTCCCCCGGCTTCCTTGTAATTTTGCTGAATACTCATTGAAAAACTAATTTGTAATTGTAGTTGTGTAAAATATTCCTCAGGAAACAGTAATACAGCCAAAATACTTTAATCTTGAACTTTTCCCATGACCATTAATGATATAATCGCTTCCAGCGAAATAAGTTTATGACAAGGGCCCAAATTTTGATGATACGTCATCTTTTAACTGGTGCACCATCGCACATATTGCTAACTTATATACAAATCTTAGGGCATGTTGTGTCGAATGGACTTGTACCCATCCTTCAAAATCCGACTACTTCTGGCGGGCTTGGACCCGCTATCCTGGGATTTGGATGCCAACACTCCACCACTGATCCACAGAGGAAGCTTGAGAATTACTGAGAAAGGGTAAGGAAGAGATAGGAAAGGTACTTGATACAAGTATGTCGAAAGCACGTCCGACATGGCTCGAGTAACAGGCTGTACTCACCAACTGCACGCCCCTGAGGGAGGAGTCTTTCCTGACCACTTCCTTGTTTGTTGAGGCACAATCTCTAGAATTTAATTTCCCTGGTTCAAGCTCGCCTTCTTTCCACGGTCCACCTCGGTTGTAAATAGTTACTTAAACACCGGCCAGTTTCTTTCTTCCTGTCGATAAGATGGTTATCTCGTTTCTTTCACCGTTATACAGCATCAGAGACAACCCCTTTCAACTTGCATTGTATTCAATTTCTTGTAAATTTACACTAATTTCCCTTTTCAAATTAAATAATTAGATTCTTGTTTTCAAGGGGAGAGAGAGAGGGAGAGAGTGAGCGCTGAAGTGCGAGAGATCCGGAGATAACTTTGGTTCGAGCAAGAGAAGAAAAATACGTCTTGAGCACTGGACCTCATCACTAGAGCCCGGATTTTTGGACAGTGATAGGTTAGAATGCAAACTTACTGAAGAAGTAACAAGTATAGTCTAAACTAGACAACGGTTATGCTATGCGGTTTGCATGAACCGGCCCAGCAAAACCCCTAGAACGTATGTTACTCTCACCACACTACGAAATCGCGGGGTAGTCGACACCTCCTAATAACCAAATTAGTTTGCATTCTAACCTACTACTGCCTAAAAATCCGGAATCTACTAACTATACTGCTAATAATAAGAGTTGGCGTCTGGCATTTCTTAGAGGGAGGTCCGTTTACTGCCTGCCGAGGCGGGATAAAGGGAGTGGCTGTGTGGTTGCCATGGAAACGAGGGTGGGGCGACTGCGGTTGCCATGGAGATAAAACTTCAGGGCAGCTCGTCTTGCTGGGAGTTGCCAAACCTGTCACTGTCACTGATAAGAACCTGATTGTTTGTATAAGAGTGATCGCAAATGGGACGACACCTCCTAGCCAGGTAGTCTACAACAGATCACAGCGGTCAGAATGAAGGAGGGAACAAGTGAGCCGGAAGTGAGGGGTAAGAGCATGTAGAAAGGAATGGTGGAATGTGGCAACATTGTGAAATGGCACGTGCAGTGCTCCTCCCTACAACCTTACCTGTCAGACGCCAACTTTAGTTAAGTCTAGTATACACACAATTCGAGTTCCAATAAAATTTAACTGACAACTGCAACTGGACGGGCGTTGCGTCTAGTGTAGCAACGTGCTTTCCGTGAGGGCCCTCAGCGAGTCGAACAGCAGAGAAAACACGAGTACGTTAAGAAAATAAGTCGTAAAGAAGAACGAGAAAATCACAACAAAAATAAAAAATACCAGGTGATAGAGAATGAAGAATAGTGAGATCCGGAATTCCGCAGCTTGACTAACAGCAAGGGATAATCAGTGGCGCCGATTAGGGAGTCGAAGGGAGGAGGGGTGGCAGCTCCCCACCCCCACTCTGTGGAAAAAAATAAATTTCAATTCCATTTTAGAGACATAAAACTAGGAATTATACAAAAAAATACACAAAACCTGTCGTAGTATCCACCTCATTGTTTCCTTTCATTTCTTCAAATATTAGAAATATGACTTAAGGGAAATACGCACAAAATAGCATTCGACGCAGCTAACCGATTCGTTCAGCGCCACAGCAAGTAGTGGAGACTTGCACAGTAGTGTGTAGAAGCGCGATTACTATCTGATGGCAAAAAACCTTAGTTGCAGACTAAAGAATTTTTGTATGCGGATGAGTCCATGTCCTGCAGAGAGGATGAGAGGGGAGGAAAGTTCACTTCTCTAGTTGCTACGGAAGTGTTCACGTCGGCTCCTGGCGACTACGTTAGAGCGACAAGAGTTCATTTTGCTCCCTATAACTCAACAGTAGTTTACCCCTCCACTACTTTCCTTACCCTCATCTCCCCCTCCAAACCCGAGGCTTCGCGCAGATCTGTACCATCACATAGTAATCGCACTTCTAGCATTAGCCGTGATGAAGAAAAGCACGTGTATATTTTTGCCAATGTCACGGACTATGAGGTACAATTCACCCACTTGCCTCGCGCATTCGTCAGTCTGGCAGTCTCATTCAATCAATGAGTCTGCGTAGTTCTATCTAATGTCTATTACTTTCTTGGTGTGTAGTCAAGTAATAAATGGATACTTATTCCATTTAATGAAATGGTGTATGACTTTTGGTGCCGGGAGTATCCGAGCACATGTTCGACTCGACAGGTGCAGGTCTTTTGATTTGACTCCCTGCGCGCGCTGATGAGGATGAAATGATTATGACAACACATACGCCCAGTCCCTGTGCCAGCGAAAGTAACCAATGATGGTAAAATTCCAGACCCTGCCGGGAATCGAACCCGGAAGCCCCGTGACCAAAGGCCAGCACGCTAACCATTTAGCCATGAGGCATGCCATTTACATGAGATATATTATGCATACATACAAAATTTGTTGAGTGTTTTACGAACAAAACAACAAGAAAGTAGGGTTAAAGATCAATCCATTATTCGTTTTTTTTTAACCCATTGAAATTTCTGCATCTCATGGCAGATATAACGCGTCATCAACCAAGGAAAAAATTACGATATTGTACGTGGTCGCGGAGATGCATCATCTGATCTCGAGAAATGCATGTTTGAAAATCACGGGGTCAGTTTGACCCGATTTATCAATGTTCACTGATAAGCGATTGTTGACAACGTTGAAAGGAAATGTTCAGGTTTCACCCAGCATGTATTTCTAGAAAAGCAAACATGTGCTCGTAAGAACAATGCTGGGAAAATAATAATAATATCCCGTGGTAGCCGTTAATGGTTTCCTGACCGGATCACACGCATTTCACTCATTAATAAGTTTAATGACACAAGGTGAAATAATTGAAACTGAAGGCAGAAATATCACTTTCTTTTTATACTAATAAGGCAGAACAACACAATCAAGCTCATAATACTGTGTGGATTCCTTATGAACAATTAAAAGAGAGGAACTAATTTTCCCTTTGGGAAAAGCAAATGAACATAAATATTTCTCCCGGTCAGGGCCATCTATCAACGGCTGCTGATTTCAGATGGCAACCAGCCATACGACATAGGCTGCACGGTTGCTATACTGCTAATAATAAGAGTTGGTGTGTGACATTTCTTAGAGGGAGGTCCGTTTACTGCCTGCCGAGGCGGGATAAAGGGAGTGGCTGTGTGGTTGCCATGGAAACGAGGGTGGGGCGCCTGCGGTTGCCATGGAGATAAAACTTCAGGGCAGCTCGTCTTGCCAAACCTGTCACTGTCACTGATAAGAACCTGATTGTTTGTATAAGAGTGAACGCAAATGGGACGACACCACCTGGCCAGGTAGCCTACAGCAGATCATAGCGGTGAAAATGAAGGAGGGAACAAGTGAGCTGGAAGCGAGCATGTAGAAAAGAATGCTGGAATGTGGCAACATCGTGAAATGGCACGTGCAATGCTCCTCCCTCCAACATTACCTGTCAGACGCCAACTTTAGTTAAGTCTAGTATAGGTAATATTGGGCATCCATTCATACCTTACATCACTGCCTGCACGGTTGCTATGTTTACTCACTTCCGTCACACATTATTTTGACGCACCACGTTACACAGATTTTCGGTTGACCCCCAGCCATGAGACAAAAGTGTCAAAAATATTCTGCTGAGTATTATAACGTTGGTTCTGCATTACCAAAACCATGTCGTCCAAAACGCAAATTCCGACTTGAGTGACTGCCGTTTGGTCGCTAGCCTTCTGTGTCCAAGACAGTGGCGTTTCCGCCCCCCCCCCCCCCAGGTGTCTGCAACATGTGTTTAAATAACAGATATTAGTATATCTGGCTATGAGTATGTTAAAGAACTCCTGCCGTAACATAACTCCTTACAATTTGCTTTACGTCGCACCGACACAGACAGGTCTTATGGCGACGATGGGATAGGAAAAGCCTAGGAATGGGAAGGAAGCGGCCGTGGCCTTAATGGTTAAAAACATCTAACGGATGAATTAATAAACGCGGACGAATCTGCGGGCACATGCCAGTTATTATTATTATTATTATTATTATTATTATTATTATTATTATTATTATTATTATTAATTACGTCCCAGTCCGCCTCTGTGGTGTAGTGGTTAGCGTGATTAGCTGCCACCGCCGGAGGCCCGGGTTCGATTCCAGGCTCTGCCACGAAATTTGAAAAGTGGTACGAGGGCTGGAACGGGGTCCACTCAGCCTCGGGAGGTCAACTGAGTAGATGTGGGTTCGATTCCCACCTCAGCCATCCTGGAAGTGGTTTTCCGTAGTTTCCCACTTCTCCTCCAGGCAAATGCCGGGATGGTACCTCACTTAAGGCCACGGCCGCTTCCTTCCCTCTTCCTTGCCTATCCCATCCAATCTTCCCATTCCTCCACAAGGCCCCTGTTCAGCACAGCAGGTGAGGCCGCCTGGGCGAGGTACTGGTCATTCTCCCCAGTTGTATCCCCCGACCCAAAGTCTGAAACTCCAGGACACTGCCCTTGAGGCGGTAGAGGTGGGATCCCTCGCTGAGCCCGAGGGAAAAACCGACCCTGGAGGGTAAACAGATTAAGAAAGAAAGAATTACGTCCCAACTCTTCGAAGAATTAAATTCGCTAAAAGAAATGGGATGGCCACGATTGGCGTGAAAATGAGATATTCCTACGCGTCAAACCTAGTGTCGTCGGGGTCAATAATTATTAATTATTAATAATTATTTAATAATAATAATAATAATAATAATAATAATAATAATAATAATAATAATAACAATAATAATAAATGTAAGCTCACAGTGTATAAGTACCCAGCTGTCCGCAAACTGAATCTATGCCGTCCGTAACATTAAGGTTCTAGGAATGTCATCGGTAGAGTAGAAGAGGAAACAATGATTATTATTATTATTATTATTATTATTATTATTATTATTATTATTGCCGTTTTAAGAAAATTACAAACGAGATAATTATTTCAATTTAACACTAAAAAGAAAACAAAATAGAAAAACTTCCCAACTCTTCGAAGAATTAAATTCGCTAAAAGAAATGGGATGGCCACGATTGGCGTGAAAACGAGAGATTCCTACGGGTCAAACCTAATGGCGTCGGGGTTAAACAAAAACAACAGTTGAGATAGGGAAGTCGGATAAGGAAGAAGAAAAGAGTAGCATGATCCATGAAAGAGGAAGAAATGTCAAGAGTCAGCTAGGAGCCCCATGTTGAGAACCGCTACTGGCAAAGGGAAGACGATGATATCTATCATTACAAATGAGACGGTAATAGAAAGCAGAAGTGTTCCTCACCGATAAGACGTACGGATGACGGCAGTAAATAGCCATCACCAGTCATAACAATGGACAATCATAACTCGAAATGTAAAGCAATAAACGATACGGTCTAATGAAAACTGATACACTGCAGTTTCGTTACGGATGTAGTTTAGGGATTAGTATTAGTACCCGTTCTTCGCACAGGAATTTGGGATGGATTACACGTTTCTTTCAGGAATTTATACGATGTTACACGGTTATATTCACAAGTTTAATACGGGATGTTAAACTGATATTTCCCCTCGAAAGCACGTGGTGGTAATGTGAAGTACATAAAGCTGAACAAAGTCGACACAGAATGAGGACGATTTGGGAATTTTAAGTACAGTAGAGTTCCTGGCTGGAACTAGTGCGAAATTCACAGTGCTTCTCAGTTACATATTGTTGTTCGACCACTGGCGTGGCGCTGTCACTGAAGGCTTACGAAACCCACCGTTGATGATATCTCCCTTATTACCTTATCTTTTAGTTCTTCCCGTTAGCCCACCCTGAAGGGGCCAAGTGCTACTCGGAAAAGCATAGAATCAGGATATACTTTGATGTATCGACAAAGACGAACACAAAATGTTGTCAATTGCGTATACTAGTCTATTTACAAATTATTACACAAATTCTATTTGCATCCTCTACACACACGCACTAATGAACTGCCATCATGAAACAAAACACTACTACCAAAGGTTAAGAAGAGACTGCAACAAATGCATGTCAACTACCAACACAACAAAACCAATTCACATACTTGACCAACACAAATCTCATCAAAACAACTCCAACTTCTGTTGAACATCAAGACTGCCTCCTTATACATGTTGCCTGGCCAGGCTTCTAGAAGGATATGACACAGCATATCTTCTCGTAAATTCTAGAGTGCCCAATAGCATAGTTACAATGTAAAGAAGGTTCTACATAGTTCTCGTCGCACATAGCGTTGTTCTGGATATAACGGTGTGTTGCACAATATTGTAGTGGATTATGCATCATATATACAGGTAATAATAAATTATATATTATTAATTACGGGTTCTTACATTAACTAAACTTATATTAATATATATACAGCACATGTTTCACGACATAACCTCACAAATAATACGATCGTGATTTGTACCAAATAAAGTCCGGACATAACTACGTAAATAATAATAATACTAAATGATGTAAACACTCCAAAGTCGTACCACGCAAGTCGTAATAATAATAATACTAATGCAGCAGAGACAATAGCCGGAAAGGAAAATTCTGGGACCCAAGAAAACAACACGAAATGAGTTTACCTTCCGTTTGAGATCAAATCAAGAGCTGTATGAAAAATGTGAAAAGGCGACTGACTTTCCATGGGTACGAGAAGAATGGGACCGGAACGCCTAGCAAATAAGATCCTCGTCTTCCAGGAAGGAGGAAAGACCCAAGTACCATGGCTGAAAGAAGTTCATCAGGGACTTAAAAAATGTGGCACTGAGAAGGGAGACATTACAAACAGAACAGTGTTCAGAAGGAAAACTGCGGAGGTGACGGATCTGGTCACAGAGAAACCAAAGAGAACAAAAAGGGTGTTCTCGGATGAGGAAGGAGCAAAAGCGAGCCAGAGGATGAAGGAGTATTGGCGTAAAGAGAATGAACATCAACAGTCAAGGAAGTTGTGTAATCGCAACCCACAGGAGATTGAAACGATAATAAATAAATAAATAAATAAATAAATAAATAAATAAATAAATAAATAAATAAATAAATAAATAAAATAATGATTCGAGCCCGATATTGGCATTATTTACCAATGGGTTAGGGAATACTGTTGTCATATCAATCTATTACCCTTACGTCAATATTTTGCATGGGGTATACATAATGTATCCTTTCACTCCATCCATAGGGGAGATAGATCCGATAAATGAAAAGAAAAATCAGTGTTAAAGAATGTTAAGGCTCGTGAATTGTGAGGAAATGATAAGACATTCTAGACCTCGTAAACAAATTATGATTATTTATTATTATTATTATTATTATTACTGCTTGCTAGTGACTTTACGTCGTACCCATACAGATAGGTCTTATGGCGACGATGGGATAGGAAAGGTCTAGAAGCTGGAAGGAAGCGGCCGTGGCCTTAAGGTACAGCCCCAGCATTTGCTTGGTGTGAAAATGAGGAAACCACGGAAAACAATCAAAACCATCTTCAGGGCTGCCCACAGTGGGATTTGAACCCACTACCTCCCGGATGCAAGCTCACAGCCGCGCGCCCCTAACCGCACAACCAACTCGCCCGGTATTATTATTATTATTATTATTATTATTATTATTATTATTATTATTATTATTTTCGTTATGTCCATTCGAAGAGCGTGTTTGAAGAACTTGTTCGTTGTCTTGGTGGTTTTCGCCTCCTTATCCTCCCAAAATCTCTTCAGGAATGTACTGTGTTGGATCTTGCATTTTGTGGAACACCTCTTACAACTTTTCTTTTAAGTTTCTCCACGAATTTGTGCTTGGCTATTATTGTACTAAATGCTCCACGATCTTCTACGATGTCGCCCAATATATTCAATTCTCTTGGAGGTCCGCCTTAGTTTCTTATAGCCAGTTTATTTTGACCTTTTATGATATGATTACTTTAAATAATCCTTTGACGAGTCTGTCGCTGTCCATTCTGTATATGGACAAAGAATTGCAGGCGTCTCTAGCGTACGGCATCAATGAACCTGTCAATTAATGAGTAGAGGTCCGCCGTTCCCCTCTTAATCCACATTTTCTCTACCCCCCGCCCCCCTCGTGGGACCATAAATTTTCCGGAGAATTTTCCTTTCTGGCTTTTCAATTTCTATAATTTTAGAGTGACCTCCAAGGGATATGGCTTTTGAGGGGAAAAAAATGTCTTGTAGTGTCGTAATTCGGCATTACGCGATTACGCGATATGACTCTTTTGTTGTAGAAATATCACGTTAGTCTGTTCGCCTTACGGAGTTTGGTGGCCCTTTCTATGTTGGCCCCACTGTCTAGTCCCGATGGTAGTATGATTTCTCCGAGGTATTTGAAGGAAGACACCTGTGAAATTGTGCCGCTTTTCATTTCTAGCGGAGTTGTTTATTGCTATGTTGACGTAGATTTTCCGTTATTATTATTATTATTATTATTATTATTATTATTATTATTATTATTATTATTATTATTATTGTACCGGGCGGTACACCTCCACGCCGCTTGTTCAAATATTGCGCCAATTGAAACTCCTCTACAGGAGAAAGCCTGAACCTTGAAAAACTGTATTAATTCAACACTTTCACCGAAGATGGCTCTGTGTGAATTTTGATGTGTTTTTGTTTGTAAATGATCAAGAAGTGTGGACGTTCTCTACCAGATGTCTCTACAAAAAAAAAACTATGGTAATACACTCTGGTGTAATGGAATGTAGTCTCCTGAAGAAATTTTGTATTCCTGAGTTTTGTTTTTACTAAATTTTGTTCTGTGGTTTGTGGGTTGGCAATATTAATCCTTCCTTTCGCCAGATTTGAACTTAGCTAATCCCGAAATTATTTTATTAATTCTCAGCCAATCATGTATGTCTTCTTCGATATGGATATGTTGCTCTAAGCTATCCAATCAAATTTGGGGGGGGGGGTGTCTACTCATTCCTGAAAGGTCTCGAATTTTCCGAGAGAGTATAAAAACTGCTGATTTTCTTGTCTCGGTGCCACTTCAGTAACATCTAACTTAGGGTGTGGATATGTAGCAGGGGGCGGGAAGCGCCTCTTTCTTCAAGCAGCTGCTCTTCAACAAGGTAATGGCCCTTTAACGTCTTTATTTCTTGCTAGCTCAGCAGTTTAACTCTCGGGGAAGGTTCGAAACCTTTAATATGTAACCTACCACTTTTAAAATGTAAATTCCCCTTCAGTCTATGTAAAAACTACAAATCTCTAACTGTAAAGCTGGGATAGAGAGTGCTTTTCCCTCTCGAGCTCCCCTTCATTTTGAAATTGAGGTGACTACGTTTTCATAACCGTTTCTTCTCTTCCTTAATATATTAAAGTTTTCTCATACAAGTCACCTCCCTAGCTTGGGATTAGCCCCTGTATTATCGGCCTAGCGCCACATAGGTTTTTTAAAAAAAAACTTTAGTGTAGGAGTGCAAGAAATCGCCTGCATTCAATTTTGTATTTTGGGCCATTTATTTAACTCGTTTTGTTTTCCTTCCTGAGAAGGCCCAGTAGATTGGGTACGAGGTACCCCTGTACTATTATATGGGTGTCTTGAGGGCAGTTAGTGTAAAGTCTGCTTATTGCCTCCTGATAGGCTTGAACTTTGAGACCGGGTCTGCTCTTTCCTAAATTTGATCTCTGTGTGCCTCTAGGAGGCTTAACATTGTAATTAGGAGCAAGTGCTCCTTGGCATGATGGGGTTTTCTGCCTCTTTGTTCAATTTTGTACCTTGGTAAAGTTGGACTAATAGCTCAAGGATTGTGATTGTGGGGCTCGAATCCCAGACCTTGTAATAATCCCCTAACACGTGTAATTTCTTTGTATCTGATTTTCTCTTGTTGTTGACTTGTTAAGTTTTCAAATTCTATGTTACCATTGTTATGTTTTGAAAATATAACCTTTGATGAAATTTTAATTCATCTTTCGAACTTGTAGTTAGACCCATTCCAGCCCGCACCTTCTTTCACCTCTGCCTTCCACGGATAACTCCGTAACAATTATTATTATTATTATTATTATTATTAATAATAATAATAATAGTTTCAGTCACCTATGGGTTGCAATTACGTAACTTCCATCATTTTTGCTATTTCTCTCTTCCTCTTTTGCCAGTACTCCTTCATCCGTTGGTTGATTCGTGTTGGTTCTTCTGCTGAGAATATTATATTCTTTCTCGTTTTCTGGTCGGAGAGATCCTTGACCTCCGTAACTTGTACCTGGAGCCAGAAGGCCATAATAATCCTCCTTTTGGTAAAAGCAAGAACGAGTCAACTCTCACTTCAAACGTTGACATGAGAGGTAGACTAGTCAGTTTATCTGTGAAACTATCCAAACCGATAGAGAGATAGAGAGATCCGATAAATGAAAAGAAAAATCAGTGTATCCTAAAGAATGGTAAGGCTCGTGAATTGTGAGGAAATGATAAGACATTCTAGACCTCGTAAACAAATTATTATTATTATTATTATTATTATTATTATTATTATTATTATTATTATTACTGCTTGCTAGTGGCTTTACGTCGCACCCATACAGATAGGTCTTATGGCGATGATAGGATGGGAAAGGCCTAGGAGTTGGAAGGAAGCGGTCGTCGCCTTAATTAAGGTACAGCTCCAGCATTTGCCTGGTGTGGAAATGGGAAACCACGGAAAACCATCTTCATGGCTGCCGATAGTGGGATTCGAACCTACTATCTCCCGGATGCAAGCTCACAGCCGTGCGCCTCTACGCGCACGGCCAACCTAGATTTGATTTCATGCTTCCGAACATGCCAGAGTGCTTAATATGCTGTGCTAGTCAGCGGATGTTTCCGTATTGATTCTTGTCGGGAAAAACCCGATGACCGATTCAACTGGACGTTTGAAAAAGAACACTGCACTCTCTGCGGACTGGGGATATGCACAGTGTCTGGCTTCAGTAAAACGCCGTCTTAGTGGAAGACGAGGTCACGAGGCGCTTGAGGCAATGCTCTGTAAGACGTCCTCCTACTGGTAATTACTTCCTGAGTGTGCACTAATTATTACAGTACTAAGACCTTGTCACTTTCACGTGCATGGCCGCTCTAGGAGAAGAGAGGGAGAAAGTCAGTCATACATCAAAACGGCAATCCTCAACATACTGATCGCTGATTGACAGCAGCCTCCAGCAATCTGGCCGAAGGCTTTCGTAAAGGTTCCAGTTACATGATTTCCTCAGAAGACGTAATGTATGAGGTGTTGCATGCCAAGTCGAAAGACTTGAAAATGTATGTATGAAAGAAGGAAGGATTCCCTTTACATGAGGTGCCCTAATAACACAGTCGGAAGAAAACTAAATGAGATGGCCTACAATATCTAAAGCGCATAAAACTGATCAACAATAACATTACATTGACTACCGTTGTGATGTGATTTGTCTCATTAGCTGCCACTCATCTCCGATAGATTGGGTTACTGCTGCGTCCCAAGTAAAACAGCCTGCCTGAATATTGGCGGAAAGGAGCTGGGGAGTTAGATAACTCGGTACATTCTATGCGATTGTTCAGTCTACGACGGGTACTGCAGCTAGTAAATAAATAAATAAATAAATAAATAAATAAAATAAAACAAAAATACACCCCAAAACAACAGGAAAAGTCCCCACGAACATATTCCATAGGATCGACCGTTTACGAGCTAAACCTGTTTTAGTTATTAGCTACATTGGGGGAAGACTTCGTATTTATTATTAAGTTTCTACTCAGCTGCCTTTGCAAACATCCCTGTATTTCACCAGCGCGTGAAACAAGGTTGCCACTGAATGTCTGGAGTGTTCGAACGTGTCCGACAATCAATGAGGCGACGTCTTCAAGCACATGGTGGACATTTCGAGCATTTCTTGTATTAGAAAGCAGTATCCCTGAGGTGCACCAATATGGCGACAGCTATGGGTAGTACAGAGTTGGAAAGTCTGTAACTTACTTAAATCACATGTTTGGTATAACCTTATATAACCAGATGACAACGTATTCAATAAAGAGGATTTGTTTACACCCCAAGAAAATAAGAGCCAAGTTGACAGAAGTTAAATTTGGTAAGTGGTGCGACCTCCGAGTTACCCTTTTTCAGCAACACCCTCCAGGCAATCAGTTGGTTAGTCGCCTTCAAGGGTCATCTTGTAGCGAAAGGAGTGCTTGCCTTGCAAATTGGCAGACAACGTACCTGCTGTACGAACAATTCCAGGCAGGACCATGGGCACTAACCATTGTCGGCGCTGCCACAACGGGGTAGAAACACCTGCTCACGTCCTCGCTTACTGCTCGCAAGAAGCTTTACGAAGTACTAAGCGCCACAAAATACGATCTGCCTTTGTTCAAGCGTTAAGGAAATCAGGCTTTACAGTCTTCGAGGAGCTTCACGGTATCTCTTACAGGGAGCATCCGTCGAATTGACATGGTAGCTCTCAAAGACAACGGAAAGGGCTTTATAATAGATCCGACGATCAAATTCGAGACATCCAAAACACAACCTAATGAAGTACATGAGGAAAAGAAAACAAGATATGAACCAACCCTCCTAGTCTATGAACAAGGATACCAGCAGGATGATATCGAAATCATAAGATTAATGTTTGGCGCTAGAGGAACTATTCCTCTTTTTACGACCAGTTCTGCAAATCATTTAACCTCAATCAGGCAATAATGAAAGAAATTGCAGTGACCGCCTTGAAATATTCCATACAAATGCTGAAGAACCATATCTCCCAAACTTTTTAATGCAACAGCGTACAGTATGTCAAATGTGCTACCCACGTAACACTTAATTGTAATATTAATCTTGTCTTTTTATGTACTTTGTTCTCAGAAGCAATCTCCAATTAGGGAAAGTCGAAGTAAATAAATACTACCGTATGTGATAAGCAGCAGCACATCGATTAACTCATCAGGTGATTAACCAAAACAAACCAAAGGCTCGCCAAATTTAGAGGATCATGAGAAAAAATCATGAAGCTGTGGCCATGTTCTCACGAGGTTGCTGTGATTAGCCAGGTCGTCAGTGTTGTACGAATCCGTTTGCGGTTGAAGTTACCAGACGGGTAACACAGGCAGTATACATCTTGCTATTAATGCTTTCACGGCCCGTACTAATAGACATTATGCTGTGTAGGCTTTTGGGCTAATACCGTGTCAAGAAAATAAGGTGAAATTCTTAAAGTTTCGCAGAAAACTGTGCTCTGCGTCCTCAGAAGAAATCTCAACTGACCACGAGAAAGGCTTCTTGAACAATGACACTGAAATTTGGACGTTATGATAGAAGTGGAAATGGTATGTTCATTCGCCACCAGATGGCCCCCAGGACGTGGTACAAAGCTAGCGTTCGAAGCGGAAGCTGACCGAACCATCATAGTCAGACTAAGTGGTTCGCATAACGTGTTTGCGTGACACACGACATAGACAGGTGTATTATATAGACACAAGCGCGGAATGAAACATCTGGCGAACCGCTTAGTCTGATTGTGATGGTTTGGTCAGCTTCCGCTTCGAACGCTAGCTTTGTACCACGTCCTAGGGGCCATCTGGTGGCGAATGAACATACCATTTCCACTTCTATCATAACGTCCAAATTTCAGTGTCATTGTTCAAGAATCCTTTCTCGTGGTCAGTCGAGATTTCTTCTGAAGACGCAGAGCACTGTTTTCGGCGAAACGTTAAGAATTTCACCTTATTTTCTTGACACGGCATAAGCCCAAAAGCCTTTACAGCATCATATCTATAGTGTACATCTTGATATGTTTATATAAACACATCATGGCTCAAAGATACAAGGGAATTAGAATCTTCAGCAAGATCCGTCCTTTAACTCTAAAACAGAATTCTAATAATTAATTATATACTCACGTTAAACCGGAGTTTACTCTCGTTCACTTCCGCGTTCCGTCTCTGTACAGAGAGTTTACAACTTTCGTAACACTCGGCCCAGAACGTATTCATGGCCTCCCCAAGCTGACCAGCCAGCGTCGCGTTATATTTATCGAACAACGGCCGAACCTGTAAAGAAAAGAAAAATAACTTTACTCACCAAAGATCAGACATTTAAAGGTTCAAAAACAAACATTTTTTTTCAACTTGACAACATTTTATTTTGTTTCGTTAAATTGGAATCCATTCCTTTTCAGTTTACATTGAGTTAATTTATAACTTTGAGGATCCTCGGTATGCCAAAACAAATTTAGGAATACATAAAATAGAGAAAAATACCTGAAGAAGAAAACATATAATAACAGAAATGCTTATCTAAAAATCTTATAATAAGGCACTGCAATACAGTGGTGAAATCAGAATTTCTCTACACAAGTGAATGTCTGGTTTTGAACTATGTTTTAGATGAAAAGGAACTACAGGAAAGAATAACAATGAGGAAAAAAAATCTTAGGACCTATGAAAACCAAAATAATGGAAATTAAGAAGTGATAAATATACCAGAACACAGAAAATATAACAGAAACAATAAGGAAAGGGAGATTGCAATTTTTGGATTTATTTATTTATTTATTTATTTTTTATTTCTGTATTTATTTATTTATTTATTTGGGAAACCAAAACAGCGAGAAGCCGAATTATAGAGTTCCGCAATGAAAACCATATTTGCAATAGAATAGCACAAGGCAAACATAAAATATAAGTGGAAGAACAATGACGAAAAAATATCTAACGATAAAAATGGATGAAAAAATTTAAAAACTAACAAAATAGCTGTAGAGACACAACAAATAACAACAATACATAAAGGCTAAAGAAACAACGAGAAAAATTGAAGATTGAACGTAAAACGAAGGCACAGTAAGATAAATACAGACATAACACATAAGTGACGGTATAGTACAGTAAAAAATAAATAAATAAATAAATATTATATTATGTACGAAAGAGAGGACAGCAATGAGAAGAGAAAAAAGGAATATGAAGAAAATGAACTAGGTTAAGTTAAGGAGGAATCGATTAAAGGAGGCATACGAAGAAAAGACGTCCAAGCTCCTGTCAGAAGATAAAAAGTTAAGGAGGGTTGATGTGGATAAATCAACTCCTTTGAACGAGAGAGAGGCGGGAATACGGAATATGAAGGGGCGGATTAATCATGGTTTTGCGAGTTGGAACATGTAAGGAAAAGGATGATGCAGGTTCAGGATAACGAAATAAACCGTTAACAGCGTTATATAGGAATCTAAGGTCGGCTACATTCCTGCGACTAGATAACGGGTGAAGGTTTAACTTGTCTAGTATCTGATTACTGCTCAACTGGATGGTAACAGATTGACAAAACAAATATTCAAGTACCTTTCGGAGAAAATGTCAACAACTTAGATACAAGAGGTCAAAAAAGAGAAAGAAATAAAATAAGAGAAAAGGAAACTATAGAAAGAGAAATCATTCAAGAAAAGGCTAGGAAAACAACAGATGGGGAATCTGCCACCTGGGCGACTGCCTTAATGCAGATCACTATCGACTGACAAGTTTAAAGGTTGTTTAAAATTTTGACGGTTTTTTAACTACGAACTACAACATAAAACAGTTATAGTGGTTTATGTTTTAAAGATAGATATATGCTGTCACGGATTTCTTTTTGTAGAACTTTTTATGCTGAGCACTCTGAACTTTACAGTATCATGCCTAAATAATTGTACCGTCGTTTGATATGCAGGGCAAGAGTTACAATTATATGCATATATATCGACAATTTCGAGATTTTACCCTAAAACACACATGTAGGCCCATAAGAGTTTTGTCACATACGCCTAGCCAAGCACAACTTTGTATGTAAAATGCGCCCCATTTAACGCGTACTGTCTGGAGGTAGAGACGCACTTTAGAGCATATTTTCTCATTACTCGAACGGGTTCGAACCCACTAACATTATCTCAAAAGGCCAGTGACCTACCGTCTGAGCTAATCAACACGGCTGAAGAGATGAACGTGGGGAGCCACGGAAAATGTAAGTGGAATATCAGACTCCGCTAAGCGGCCCACGGTCACCAAATCTAGATCTCTGCTTGTTTGTTTGTCCAACCCTTGTCCCGTTTCTCTGCGGGGTCGGGTATAAGGTGAGATGAATCTGTCGTGGCGGGTTTTCATGACCGGATGCCCTTCCTGACGTCAACCTCATCAGAGGAGTTAATGAGATGAAATGAATGGCGTGATATATGATAGGGAGAGAGTGAAACCCGGTACCAGCACATAGCCTACTCTTGTCGAACAGCACCAAGGTGTCTGCTCAAGGCTTAACGTCGCCATCCGACAGCGTCATATGAACACTGCGGAGAGGTTTGGAATTTAATCCAAGCTTTTGGCACGCAATCTAGTGATTAGAAATTGTATACCACAACCTCCCCTACCATACCCTACCAGCCAACATTCTGATGATGAAAATTTTTTCGACCAACGGGACTCGAACCGGCTGACCCCGGTGTCAGACCGTTCAGACTTCAACGCCTTAACGATCATGGCCACCAGGCGGACTTCACCAAATTTAATAATAATAATAATAATAATAATAATAATAATAATAATAATAATAATAATAATAATAATAATAATAATAATAATAATAATACCCGTCTCTCATAATCTCGGAAACTCTAGATCCGGGAGAGGGTACTGTTTACTGTAATCTTAGTTTTTGATACATGCAGTGTACAAAACTGAACATTCTATAGCATAATTGAAATACGTACAGTAAAAAGAACAAGGCTCCGGAAAATATCATGAATCAAAATTCAACATTTGTAAGTTATAAAATGAACAGAGAAAGTTAGAAACATTATTGTAAGAAATGGAACTTCTTGGACACGCTATCGAAGTTCATGAGATATCACCGCCCCAAAGGGATCACCACAATAGTCATCCTCCGTCCCTCCATATCATGTCCGACACCTGAAATGAATATTAGCATCGACTACTGAAAGAAAAACAAAACACATGCAGACTAATGGAACTACGACAATAAATTAATTATATGATATAACTACAGGGTGTTTCTGTATTCCCATTACAGACTTCGAGGGCTTGCAGGTGAGACCAAGACGGTTAAGTTTAGCATAGGAACTTGTGTCCGGAAACGTACCGTCTTCCACTACCCGTAAAAAACCACTACAGCACACGATCAAACCTCCTGCATTTTCGGCGCCACTGACTAGAGTACGTACGTCATTGAACGATCACGCGATGCCCCATAACCCTACAGGTTTGTTGACATTCCATACCATTTCAGTTGAGTGTGTCATCCGCACGGAGGCGTGTTGTACCTGCTGTTGTACTGGTGGTTTTCGTTCATACTACAGTACAGTCATAACTCTTTGCTACGTACACAGCAGTAAGCTGTACGTACAGTAGTTCATCTGCACCAAAGATTTGGGCAATAGTGGATAGGCCGTGGTGGCCCGATTGCTTGGCCTGCACGTTCACCTGACATGACACCGCTAGACTACTACCTGTGGAGTCGTATGAAAACTTTATTTACGGGACCGCTGTCGAATCTCAGGAAGACCTACTGGCGTGGGTTACAGCTGCGGCGGATGTTGGAGGACCAGGGATTGGTAATCGTGTGTAGGTACCGTCCGTGTCTGTTTTGACGTCGGTGGTCGTCACATCGAGCCCCGCCTGTAGTTGGACCTTGACGACAAGTAGCAGAAGTCGAACAGAGCGCCGAAAATGCGGGAGCTGTGAAAGTGTGCTGTGGTGGGTTTTTTTTCGGGTAGCGGGAAGACGGTACGTTTTCGGACACAAATTCCTATGATAAACTTAACCATCTTGGTCCCCACTGCAAGCCCTCAAAGTCTGTAATAGGAATTCAGAAACATTCTGTATAATCTACGTACATAACGGCTCTTAACTTCAACTACCCCACATCCCCCTAATAATGATGAATAATTTTGCAATTCTTCCCGGGTGCATCCACTCTCTGTTTGTTTACTTTACAATCGTATACAACTGATTTTCTTTATCAACTTTTCTCATATCCTCCTTATCTATCAACTTATCTTACTTCCCTTGTCTTTAAATCTTTTATAAGGTGTGCCCATCCCATTTCTTCAGAACATAGTAAACATTTATTTTGTCTGTATGCCGTATTTTTGAGAAACCCAATTAACCACCATGCTATAACCCTCATTTCCCTATTTGTTATAATATCTATATTTATCCTCATTCTTCCAATTACATTGCGGAATTTCTCTAGTGACCTCTTAGTTTTACAGTGTGAAGCAATTTGTTGCTTTTCAATATGCAATTTTTTTTTTTTTCATATTCTTAGCTGCTCTATGCTTTCCCAGCAGTATCCCATTCCTACAATTTCCAAAATGTTCCATACCCTATCCACCCAGTATTCTTGGTTCTGATATTTCATTCGTGTTGGTAGGCTATCTGTGACATTTCGCCACCTGATCCCAACTTCAGTCTCTTGTTTGTGCTTGTTGTTTAAAGGGGCCTAACATCGAGGACATCGGCCTACTTCAGTCTCAACCAATACTTGATTAACGTTTTAAGAATATCTGCCTGCAGACTCACATCATCGCACATCACTCTCACTCCACAGTTAGCTGTATAACTGGGTAATCTCATAATTATTTTCTACTGTACTCGTGATTGCATCAAATGTATAAATTTTCCCTTCAGATTTGTGCTGGACAAAGCGGAGGCGGGACAGGTTTTTCTCCGGGTACTCCGGTTTTCCCTGTCATCTTTCATTCCAGCAACACTCTCCACTATCATTTAATTTCATCTGTCAGTCATTACTCATTGCCCCGAGGAGTGCGACAGGCCTCGGCAGCCGGCCGATTTAACAACATCCTGTACAACATCCTCGATTTAAATAATTGATTAAAAAGACTTTTGTACGGTCGATATAATCAGTGTTTGGTATCTTTTAATCCAAAATGTTCTGCCCATTTTCCATTTCCACTTAATATCATACACAATTAATCTACTTTACTGACAACTTCTAATCTCGTCACACCCACCCACCATTTTTCATTCTTTGACAATTTATATCCTTTTTCACATACCCTTATTTTGGTTTTCTGTACATTCATTTTTAAATTCCACTCTTTATGCCACTGCATTTATACTTCCCTACATGCTAGGGGGAGTCAATCTGAGCAGAAGTATGTCATCCGCAAAAATGAAACCTGGAATATCCTAACTGAGTACCTTTTCTTACCAAGAGATATCTACAGCACAACTCATTGAGGGGAGGGGAGGGTGGAGTGAGTTGTGATGTTGCCACGAAATTCCGTAAATTAACAGGTAGATGCTTACGCAAGTGTCTCTTAGACAGCGCGAATCCTGTCCGTCATTACCTCAGAATTACGAATAAATGTCTTCATCCCATGATCTGTTGCAATACGTGTATGGTGTGGTAAATTCAAGTCTCTGAGGAGCAGAATATAAAAAGGCCGGATGAGGTTTTTGGCGAAAGACGGTCTGGTGCTAGAGAGAGCGTTGCTATCCGCCCGTGATCACCCATGCGTACTCAATGAGGTCACGCAATCACACAGGAGGGCCACTTGACACGGGGATCTCGAATAGTTCTTTGTCAACCGGGTGAGAAAGTAGCACCCAAAAAATGAAAGACGGCAAGGAACGGAAAGTGGCGATGATGGTGACTTTAGGTGGCTCATAGCATGATTGGAGACACCACTTATTCTGCACGAATGGGTAATTTAGGACCACGCGGAATCAACACCTGTTGAACTTCCTCCTTGCCCAACAGTAGTTAATTTCCATCGATTGTTGTAATTTCTCTTCCTCCGACCAAGTATGTCGTGTTGGTTCCTTTTCATCTTCCTCAAATTCCCTTGTGTGAACGATTTCCTGATTACATTTCTATCCTGCAGATTTGGTGATCCTAATTCAGTGAGGCTTTGCTCTACATGCTTGTACCATTTTGATCTCGTACGTTTGATTTGCAGAAATTTGTGTATTCGATAAATAAGTCTGGTGTTATTCATTCTTTACAAATGACTTATAAATTGAATTCGTCGCAGCCTCATTGCATCAGTAAGTTTAGATATTTTAAAATATTTTTCCGAGCTATTCAAGCTAAAGTACCGTCTAGAGTACTACAGGGTTCTGTGATTGGACCATTTGTAATTCTTGGCCCTAAGATTTTAATCATCATTTTCCCTTCTTTAATCACTAATTCTTCCTATTAATTTGTATGATGGAAACTGAGCGTTTCTGAAGCATAAAGAGCTTCAAGATTGATCACTTAAGTACGACGAATTTTACTGTTCCAGGACAAGCCTTTTTTTTTCATTCTTTGTATTTTCTGAATTTTCAAAACTACTCATTTATTTTCATTCCTATTTTCAGTTACCTATTCACTTCAGTAAAATTCTTTTACTCTTGCAATTTTATTCATATCAATGGTATGGTCAGGTAGAGCAGTTTTGATATATTTTTTTTTTTCATATGAGATTTTAAATCCTATTTTTATTTTGTTTTGTTTTGTGTTCTCTGGTTTACACAACGTTTAAAAACTACGAAGAAGAGAAAGTAGGAGAAGAAGCAATGAAGAATAATGAAAAGAGGATGTAAATAAGACGAAAAACAATTCAGTGATCAATTTGAACTGTAGGAATGTGGCTTAGGGTGCTTGGAGATGGGAGATTTCAAGAAGTGTACCGGATAAGGACATTCCAATGGCTACGAACCGGCGTCATACCTAATGTAATAATATGGTCACTGATGATTAAAGCCTCTGTCCCCGGTTTAAACGACTTCTCGATGATATATATTAGCAAGGGAAATGTAGAGGTAACGACAGGACCGGTTCAAGTATTCAAATAATAACAGAGTACAAGAGGTACGGAAGTTCGAAATTTGGCAGCATATAACTCATCCCCTTCGACAATTTCCAGGAAAAGGAAACTGATTTTCTTTTTAAGATCAGAGATGAGGACATACTAACCTAGATGGCGTGTGCTCACCATAATTATTCTAAAGCACGCCTGCACAGAGCACACTCGCTGAGCCGGGTTCCATCAGTTTACGAGTGTAGAGTTGTCTGAAGTCCCTTCACCTAAGTAATACTGCCCCGCAAAAATTATTCAAGGGAAGACCCTGCCAAAACGTTTTCTCAGAAATATGCTTATAAGTAAAGCCCGGATTTTCATGCATCAACAGATTAGATTGCAAACTAATTTGGTTAGTAAGAAATGTCGGCCAATTGCTCTTCCATAATGTAGAAAGAGTAGCATAAATTATAGGGGTTCTGATGGGCCGTACCCCTAATGTTTATGCAAACCCCATAGCATAATCGTTGTGAAGGTAGACTATACTTGATCCTCACTTCAGTAAGTTTGCATTCTAACCTATTAATGCATACAATTCCGGGCTCTACTTTAAGATATTTTTGACATGAATACAGTATGTCTTATGCTTGGGGTTCGCCCGAAAATTTGTGTAACCTGACGCAACAAATTGTGTGACGGAGTGTAACCACAGCAACCGTAAGGTATGGATGGTCAGAGAACGTTACCTAGCAACCGTGCAGGCTGTGAAAGAGGATGGGAAAAATGTTTACTTCTATTTCATGTGCTCAATTGACTACAGTAACTTATGTATCGATTTTTTTTGGTTGCGAACTATACATATCTCAGTTTTTCTCAATATCATTTGAAAACAAATTCCTTTATATCGCGTCGCTGTCATTTTACCAGCTGTTTAGGTTAGCAAATCAGATAACTTCGGGCATGAATTCAAATGGGCTTTGCGAGGTGATGTTAAATTTCCACGTGGCTTAATGGCACCAACTGAAGAGAACAATTTCGCCCGAGAAGGGATTTAAACAGAGACCTCAGAGGTGAGAGGATCCCGCCATATTAAATGCACTGCGGTGATACCCGCGGTGTGTTTGTGTTTGATGCTGATTTCTCGGCATGACTCCCGGAAGCCGGTCTCGAGCCAGGTGCAGATTTAGCACCATCGCCTTGCAAAGCCCACTTGAATTCGCCCGCGAAGCGCTCTGTCAGGCTAACATCAGAAGCTGATAAAGCCAAATCGACGCGAGATATCGAAATATGTTTTGAAGTATCAGCATGACCAACCCTCCACCGCTCATGTACGTGGTTCACGTTGATTCCGACAACCTATCTGATCGCGTGCGTATTTGCTCAATTTACCATTCCCGCTTACGACAGGCCAGAGGTAAGTTGAATGTTCTCCACATTCCGTACCCATAGGGGCACACGCGTTCCAGTAAGGCCCTTGGAGTGGTAAGGCGATTACATCCCAACCAGACGGCCTGGAGATATTGGAGTGCCATACTGCTTATCATTGGGGTACGTTGGCCTTCGTATCAATAGCTCCTCAGTCGATCGTTCAAGGCTGAGCGGAACTTTCTTCAACACTTAGTTCATCATATAAGTCTTTGGAGGAGCCGGAAATCGAACTCGAGACCTCTGAGTAAAGGAAAGGCACCATTAGGCTGACAAGTTTTAATTCAAGTCATCAACATTTTCAAGTATGTTGCGATTATCGTCTTCTTCTTAACCTGCTTACCCTCCAGGGTCGGTTTTTCCCTCGAACTCAACGAGGAATCCCAACTCTACCACCTCAAGGGCAGCGTCCTGGAGCCTGAGACATTGGGTCGGGGGATACAACTGGGGAGAATGACAAGTACCTCGCCCAGGCGGCCTCACCTGCTATGCTGAACAGTGCCTTGTTGGGGGGATGGGAAGATTTGAAGGGATAGGCAGGGAAGAGGGAAGGAAGCGACCATGGCCTTAAGTTAGGTACCATCCCGGCATTTGCCTGAGGAGAAGGGGTAAACCACTGAAAACCACTCCTAGGATGGCTGAGGTAGGAATCAAACCCACCTCTACTCAGCTGACCTCCCGCGGCTGAGTGGACCCCGTTCCAGCACTCGTACCACTTTTCAAATTTCGTGGCAGAGCCGGGAATCGAACCCGGGCCTCCGAGGGTGGCAGCTAATCACACTAGCCACTACACCAGAGGTGTATGGCTTTTAGTGCCGGGAGGGACATTTTTGGCTCGCCTGGTACAGGTCTTTCCATCTGACGTCGCTGGGCGACCAGCACGTCTGAATGACGATGAAGTAGGGAAAGGGTGAAACGGTACATAGCCTACTCCTGTCAAATACGACCAAGGGGTCAGCTGAAGGCTTGCCGTGTTCATCCGACGGATGTATAGCCATCAACTGCGTTATATGCCCTCACTCAATATGAACACTGCAGAGAGGTTTCAGGCTTCTCGTACGCAATCTAGTGATTAGAAATAATAATAATAATAATAATAATAATAATAATAATAATAATCAATGTTACTAATTTTATGATTTTCGGAGACGCCGAGGTGTCGGACGTTTGTCCCGCGGGAGTTCATTTAAGTGCCGACACGAGGCTGATTTATTTGGATACCTTCATGTATCAAATATCTCCGGACTGAGCCAGGATCGAACCTGCCAAGTCAGGCTCAGAAGACCAGCGCTGTAACCGTCTGAGCCGCTGAGCCCGGCATTAGAAATTGTATACCGTCACCTTTCCTACGCTACGGACCAACAATCTGATGGTGATTTGTTTTCTCCACCAACAGGACTTCAAACAGCTAACCACAGTGTCAGACAATACAGACTTAACGCTTTCACGATCATGACTACCAGGCAAGCTTATTGCACTGAATGATCGTTAGTATGTGATCACCATTCGGGAATATATAGATATCTAGATCCTAGATTTTTACACAGTGATAGGTTAATTGCCTACGAAAAGTAACATATTATATATAAACGTGTTCTGATAGAGCGTACCCCTAATGTTTATGCAAATCTCATAGCATAATCGTTGTGCAGAATAGGCTATACCAGTTACTCCCTTCAGTAATTTTGCATTCTAACCTAGTACTAGAGGCTGGGTTTTCAGGCAGTTATACCTGTGCAAGCGAACGGAATCCTCGGCTGGTACTTCCCCACGATGCTGACTCAGACTCCCGTTACCTGCTTTGGGCTACACGAAAATAGTCGAAACATAGAGTTAGACAGGCTGTGGCATAAGAATTCACACGGTAATTTGTTAGTGTGTGTTTGTATTTATATAATTTTGTATCAGTAGTGTTCCTAGAGGAAATGCCACTTTTATCGAAGCCTGTTTTCCTTTGTTTAAGTTTATAGAAACGTGACGTTTTCACAGAAGCGGCGTAGTATTCAGCATTACTCTGCTTCATAATAACAATGTTCATAGGAGAGTCGAGATGTAATGCCACAAATCAGAAACAGGAAGGTTTTTATTTTGTACTTAAGCCTCTGTGGTTCAGGCAGCACGCGCTGGCCTCTCGTCGCTGTGTTCTGTGGTTCAAATCCCGGCCATTCCATGTGAGATTTGTGCTGCACAAAGTGGAGGCGGAACAGGATTTTTTCTCCGAATATCATTTCATTTCATCAGTTAGTCATTAATCATTGCCCCAGAGGAATGGGACATGCTTCGGCAGCCGGTACAATTCCTATCCTCACTGCTAGATAAGGGCTTCATTTAATCCCTGCCTAACCTAGTCAAATGACTGGAAACAGGTTGTGGATTTTCATTATTATTTTATACATCATACTTTATGGCAACCTCACAGTAACTACTTATTTTCTTAGTACATGGTAATTAGGCTATGATAAGACATGGTGCTTCGCCATTTTATGCAAGGGCCATGATAAACACATTTAATTATGAATGTCCCTATATGAAAGAATATGTCTATATGTATTGGGGGAGTACCACAGTTATGAACGTGTAATGTACACCCCTCCAGGCTTCCGCTAGATCAGAACGTCCGGGGCTAGCGCTCGTACCAGCTGTTCCTTGTGCACGCAAAGCTGTCAGTATGCCGGACTGAGTGGCTCAAACGGTTAAGGCGCTGGCCTTCTGGCCCCAACTTGGCAGGTTCAATCCTGGCTCAGTCCGGTGGTATTTGAGGGTGCTCAATTACGTCAGCCTCGTATCGATAGATTTAATGGTACGTAAAAGAACTCCTGTGGGACTAAATTCCGGCACCTCGGGGTCTCCGAAAACCGTAAAAGCTGTCAGTCGGCTCGCGACCTTGACATGCCTGCAGCAAACTTACTGAAACGGGTAACAAGTAAAGTCTATCCTGCAGAACGATTATGCTATGAGTCTTGCATAAACTTTAGGGGTACGGCCCATCACAACTCCTAGAATTTATGTTATTTTCGCTACATAACAGAAGAACGGACTAGACGACACTTCCTAATAACAGAATTAGTTTGCATCCTAACCTATTACTGCCTGAAAAACTGAACTATGCAATAATAATAATAATAATAATAATAATAATAATAATAATAATAATAATAATAATACCTTGCTATGAACAGGAAAGGCCTGATAGAAAAATTGGAAATTGAAGAATCTTCTTAAAGAAAATTCTTGGCCCAATTAAAGACAAAGATGAATATAGACGTCGACATAACTATGAGCTGTATACTCACGTCCAGAAGAACTCTCGTGTCATGCGAAGAAGGAGAATTGCATTTTATGGCCACTTGCTGAGAATGAAACCCACACGATTACCGAGCCAGATCCTTACCGATTTTATAGATAAGAAGACCCAGCCAGCTTGGTTCAAAGAGGTAGAAAGAGATCTGCCTGCTAAAAACCTCAAAGAGAAATAAATATCATTCACACAATAGCGAAGAATAACGGTTATAATAGAGAATTCACAAACAAAATCATTATAAAGTTAAACACAAACCTCAATCTAACCTAGTTAAAGAAGACAACCCCAAAAATGGATACGCATCTTTCACTTTTAATAATACCTGCACTTACCATATTACCAATTTATTCAAAAGAGGTAATATTAAAATAGCATTTAAAACACCTAAATATTATTATATTGTTTTTATGTAACAGTAACTACTTTTGACGGGTTTTGGAGACGCCGAGGTTCCGGAATGTTGTCCCGGAGAAGTTCTTTTAAGTGTCAGTAAATCTATCGACATGAACACCTTCAAATACCACCGGACTGAGCCAGAATCGAACGTGCCAAGTTCAGAAGGCCAGCGCCTCAACCGTCTGAGCCACTCAGTCTGGACACAATTTCTTGTTGACATATTCAGTACATGGGTTGCTATAGTGCTTGTACAGCTGTGACTATGTTTCTAGCGAGACTTTTATTCTTCCTCCCACACAGTGTCCCTTTACTGAGGAACTGTGTAGCTATTTATCATACACCGGACTCCTTTCGATGACCTCCATAGAAGAAACCATTATGGAGATGTGTATAGCCGGGAGGGAATTCCTGCAGTCTGGACTACTTAAACCGCCTGCCAGCCTTTCGTTTTCCAGCCACGAACACACACACAAAACGGTCCGAGATGAATTAGCTTCGCCTTCATCTTTTTTAACTGACAAGTCCAGGTCGCTGAATTCCTCAGCGAAACGTGTCATTTTCTTGCGCCATCACTCGCTCCCACACCTTCTACTGTGCGCCGGTGTACTGTGACATTTCTATGCCATTTATGAGTCAAATCCGGATTTGTATGAGAAGTACACTTTTTGACGTGACACCCACAGTACCGTCTTGAATAACTACAGTTCGGAGCTTACTTAATTGCTAGGTTGAGGAATGCCACCTCCAGAAACGCAACGTCAGCCAGTAGCGAAGCGATATCTGTCTTCCTAAAAATATTGTGTCGTAACATCCAGAGTGCATAAAACACTAATTTGAAAACTGGAGCCAAGTCTCTGATGCTTTTACTTAAAGGAAAACTATCAAGGACGACCGCATAAATGGTGCGAAATTCAAACGTCTACAACCAAGTAGCTGAGTCCATAGATGATTATTAGTAATATTATTATTATTATTATTTACAACGTTATGCCAAATCTGTGGAGCGCGATAGAACTTATTTAGGTGATAATTTTTCTTCTCCCAAACTCTCTTCATCTGGGCACTGAACATTTTCCTCCGTTCTTTAGTCCGTGATTTGTTAGTCCTGGTTTTCTCAGAAAAATGATGGCTGCTTTTTTGAACTGGAGTCAATCTTGAACAATTTCCTGAAGGTCTTTCTCTATTTCACTAAGCCAGTTGTTCTTGACTTTCAATGAGAGAACAAGGAGGAGAATCCTTTTGGTGAGCCTATCATTGTTCATTCTGAGAATGTGGCCATAGAACTTTAATTGCCTTTTCTGATGGTGTCAGTGATCTTATCAGAATGCTGATAAATCTCCGGAGACTTCCGTTTCATCCAGATTCGCTCTGAGTAGACTGGACCACAAATTTTCCTCAGTATTTTCTTCTCCTGTTTCCCTATGTCTTTAGTAAGTGATCTGCCGCTAATGATCAAGATTTTCGAGGCGTATAGTGCTTCAGACTTGATAAATGAGTTGTAATGTACTAATTTTGCGCTCCTGGATATTGATTTTTTGTTATATCTGTTCCAGGTGAATCTATAGGCCTTCTGTAGTTTTGAGATCCTCTCCTTACTTGCTTCACGATTCTAGCCTGATGGATGAATTACTTCTCCTAGGTACTTATTCACTTGATTAATTTTGCCGAATTTAGTCTTTAAAGATTTCCCAACTAGATAATGAGCGGGTACTCCCATGTATTATTATTATTATTATTATTATTATTATTATTATTATTATTATTATTATTATGCTGGTTTAAAACTCCAACAGGATAACTTAGCTAATGATGCTGCCTTTTACCTTTTTGTAGCTTCCTGGTTACACCGCTTAACAGTAATGTTCCCTGTTATTTGTCTAGCTTCACTACGAATTAGTTTTCTTCCTCTCGCGAACAGTAGACATAAAAGGGCAGAAAATATATCCAGCGAGTCATAAAAATCTACGCACCTTCAAAGAAAACTCCGTGGAAAAAAAGGAACAACTTTTCCCTTTGTGAAAATTAAATGATCATAAATACGTCTTCCGGTCATGACCATCCATCAACGGCTGCTAATTTCAGATGGCAACCAGCCATTAGACACTGCCTGTACGGTTGCTAGGTAACATTGTCTGACCATCCATCCGTACATTACATCACGGTCTGCACGGTCACTAGGCTTACACTTCCGTCACACTAACTTCCGTAACGCAAATTTTCAGATGATCCGTAGCCATAAGGCATATCATCTTATTCACAAAGACGCACACACGAAATGCTGTCAAATGTGTACACTGTTCTTATTCAAAAATTATATACACAATATTGAACCGCCATTTTGAACAAAACACTGCTACAAAGAAGAAGAAGAAGAAGAAGAAGAAAAAATAATACTGCTAGTTTAGCATGTCAACCATCACAACATGAGTTCACATGACTAACGTCTTTGACTAGCAACTCGCTAACAACTGAACTCCTACTCCAAAGACTGCCTCTTTATATACATTGCCTGGCCAGGCTTCTAGAAAAATATGACACAACATGTTTTCTCGAATTTTCTCGTGTCTCCAATAAGCTGTGTACAAATAGATCGAACATTCGATAAACCCCTAGTGAATAGATGCCTTGTTCTGGACCATTACCCTGTGTTGCATAACATGGCATTGGATTTATACGTCATATTTACAGGTAATATTAAATTATATACTATTAATGACGTGCTCTCAAATTAAATAGAGTCATATTAATATACATACAGCAGATGTGTCGTGACATAACCTCACATGTTTTGTTACATAAGACAAATAATAAATGGTACAACCACGATTTATACCAAATTAAGTCCGTACAAAACTACGTAAATAATGATACGAATATATACGTGAACGACTTCATAAGCACACCTCAGAAGTAATAATAATAATAATAATAATAATAATAATAATAATAATAATAATAACACCTACTAATCGATCTCGATATTTTTACTATTTACCCATGCGTTAGAGAATTATTTCCAAGTTATACTAGTCCACTACACTTGCATCAATATTCACGTCAAAATAACTTAATAAATACACATTTCTGTCATCAAGGGAAGACGATCAGGATTTATACAGGCTGGTCGGATACAACGTGAACAGGGGAAGACCCTGTATGAGCCTTCCAGTCGAAGATTGAAACTTCGCCAGACGAGGTGTTTGAATACAGACAGGATCGCCCCACAGCAAGTACACTACGGTGACAGCGGCTGAAACCAAAGGTGTGATTGATGGCGAGCTCTCAAGCCGTGCAGATTTAGCAAGACCGCCGCCCAAAGACCATTTGAATTCGGCCGCGAAGCGATCTGATTGGCTAATTTTAGTAGCTGACAAAATAACTACTGTGCGAGATATCGAATTACTTCTCTCAAAGTATTTATCAAAATGACCAACCCACTAACGCCCATAAGGTTAGGGGGGGGGGCGAGGAATTCAGTAACCCACACCTAATTTCATCCCCCTAGGGATTTCCCGCACGCATAGCCTCATCTCGTTGTCTTGTTGTGAGAGTTGGTTGTGTTCACCACGTTTAGTTTCCGTGTTCAAGGAGGATTCATTTTTCATACTGAGCTGAGTAAGTGCAGCATTCAAATTACGAGCCACTCATTCCTAGAATGAGCACTGATATGCGTATGAAATACTGGACCGCATTTCAGTCGTGTGGTGTAATTCCTGGCGTGTAATCGTTACAGTGAGGTGGTTGGCAGGAGTTACTGTAGCGGCCATTATAATAAATCACGGAATGTTCGTAATTTCGTCCCCCATCATTTTATTTGTTATTTACAAAGTTTATTATTATTATTATTATTATTATTATTATTATTATTATTATTATTATTATTATTATTATTATTATTATTATTTTCAGATGGAATGTAGAGGATTAAGGAGGCTATGAAAAAGGCTATTAAGGCAGCGAGGGACAAGATAAGGGGTTAAAAACGTACAAGTAAAGCGTTTAACATAGTACGAGCAACACTGAAAGTCTACGTTAAAAAAGAATAACAAGATAACATTTTCCAGAAATGGCCTTCAAGTAATTCATTATAGGGAAAGAGTTTGGTAAGATTAGAAGGATAAAATATAGGAAAATTAATTTTACTTTTCATAAAATTGATGGGGACGAAATTACGAACACATTTTTGGTAGTTAAGTTTTTGTAGTGTTTGTCAAATATTGACTACCTTAGGTTATAACAGTTACACTGTAACATGCCCGTAAGTGCAGAATATATTCAGTAATATATATTACCAAATTTTTGCCGTGTCCATAATGTATTCCTGAATATCTACAAGTCCAAATCTGCTAAGGGAACAAAATATGCCCCCCTCCCCACCGGTACCCCACACTGTTTCCGACCACACTGTGTAAATTACTAATGTGATTGATGCACCAATTAAAAGATGGCACGTCATCAAAATCCGGGCCCTAATATTACAGTAATTTGCTCCAAAGAATGCCACGCAGGATTCTCGTCAGTCAAGAATGAGACCTGAGGCAACACTCGCGATAATCTTCAGATAGCGGCTGCGGACTCTAAACCACTATTTGTTCTTGCTAACGAGCAGGGAGACAGATTGTCAAGCGAAATGACACAGCGGAAAATGAAATGATAATACCTCGATCATTCACCTAAGAAAGTGTTCTACACTTGCGCATCACCTTCTAATATGACTTGGCAAGAACGAGGCATCAATTCGTATAAAGAAGAAGAAACGCAGCTCGTCCTACATTTCCTTTTTTGTTCACCTCTCTAATCACAATTCCTATTAGTAACATGTGCGAGTTCCAAGAAATGACCACTGCATTCTCAGTTACATTTGCCATGCCCGCCCCATTCCCAGCCGGAATCAAAACGCAGGGAAGGTCTCTGGAACAAGGTCATACTCATCAGTAACGGCGATTAGGGGGGCTAGGGGGGCCTGTGTCGCCCCTCCCCCCATTTTTGGATAAAAATAAAATATATTGTTATTCCATTTTAGCCGCCTGAAGCCAGGAACTATAAAAATAAGCAATCCGCACAAAGCCTGTTGTCTTTTCAGCTAATTCTTTTATTTAATTTCTTTAATTATTAAGAAAAACACTTAGAGGAAATACGCGCAAAATGCCGCTAGACGAGGCTAACCGATTTATACAGCGCTACAGCAAGTACTGTGAGGAAAGGAAGCAGGGGTATTTTGTTACCAAGGTCATGGACGTGGCTATTCCAAGTTTAAACTGAAAATTATAGCAGCAGGTTCCATACAATCAATAATGGTCTACCTCAGGGATCCGTTCTATACCCTCTGCTATTCAACTTGTACACTCATGACTACTGCTTTGGCTGTTGTATATTCCCCAGCTGAATATTGTGCAGGCATTTGGTTAAATAGCTGCATGTGGTTAAATAGCTCTCCCTCTGCCAACTAGTGGATATTCAAATTCGCCAAACAATGCATATCATTTCTGGTACTCTGCATTGTACTCCCTCCCACTGGTTGCCTGTACTATGTATCATCGCTCCACCCCATCTTAGGAGACAGCAAGCTCTTGTTCGCCTGTGGTGTAGGATCATGGAAAATGATGCTCTTCCAATTCATCATGATGTCAAGCGTCTTTCTAAACCGAAATTGAAATCAAGAAAGCCAGCTTGCAATATGGCTGTAGATCTTACTTCAACCAGGTTCAATCTCTGAAATGCCTGGAGAGATGAATGGTTACAGTCGACACCTCATGGCCTACTTTTAATCAGTGTTCCCACAACAAGGCTCTACCTCGGACAGTCTGGTCAACGTTAAACAGGATTCGATGCGGTACTAGTCGAACTGGCGCAGATCTATATCAGTGGGGTTGGATAAATTCTCCCTAATGTGACTGCGGTTTTGAATTGCAAACCATCAAGCATATTGTACAGGAGTGTCCTCTACATGCATATCCCGGCTCCTTGGATGAACTCCACTCAGCATCTCCAGAAGGAATTGGATGAATTGCTGACCTTTCTATCCATATTTGAAAAGTGGTCCCAATGTTGTAAATTGTATATATGTAACAATATAATTTAATGTAATTCTTATTGTCTTGTAAGCATCATACGCTAAATACGTACGTTACCCGCTTGCGGCGTGCATTCGGCAGTCTGACAGTCTCATTCAGTCAAGTTTCTATTACTGTATTAGTATGTAGTAAAAAACTAAATTACTTTTTAATTGTACAATCACGTCATACTTCCATTTATTTGCAATACATGTGTAATTAATGTTTCTCTGGTGAAAGTTTTATTGAATGAAAATGTTATTTGTTTTTATGTCCCACTAACTACTTTTACGGTTTTCGCAGACGCCGAGGTGCCGGAATTTAGTCCCGCAGGAGTTCTGTTACGTGCCAGTCATCTACCGACACGAGGCTGATGTACTTGAGCACCTTCAAATACCACCGGACAGACTGTCGAAGCCTGTCGCACTCCTCTGAGGCAATCAATGATTAATGAATGATAGACGAAATGATCTTGGAGAATGCTGCTGGATGAATGAATGATGAAAGGGAAAGAAACCTCCGTGACTCAGACGGCAACGCGCCAGCCTCTCACCGCTGGGTTCCGTGATTCAAATCCCGGACACTCCATGTGAGATTTGTGCTGGACAAAGCGGAGGCGGGACAGGTTTTTCTCCGGGTACTAAGGTTTTTCCCGCCATCTTTCTTTCCAGCAACACTCTCCAATCTTATTATTATTATTATTATTATTTTTTTTTTCTTCATGGAGCCTCTAAATATTAGTTCCTAATTAGCGTCGACCTCTAAGATCTTCTGCTACCATGTTTTTCCTTCATACCCACCTAGATATACCTGCTCCCTTCACAAAGCTGCAGGTTGTTCTTATTGGGTCTTCTTGGATTTTTTTCTCTCTTTACGTGGTAGTCCTAGAGTGGAGAGTCCTATTCTACCCAGCGCCTCACATTCGAAAAGTATGTATTCAGCTGATTCCTCTGCTTCATTGCATTTCCTACATATATTGTCTCTTATTACTCCAATTATATGTAGGTGTTTTTTCAGATGACGGTGTCCTGTCAACAGTCCTACTACCCATCTTATTTTCTCTGCTTAGTTTCAACAGTTATTTAGTAAGCTTCTTGTTTGGTTCTTTTATCAGTTCCTTTGCAAGCCTACATCCTGGAGTATTTTTCCAGTTTTCCATTTATTTCTTTTGTACCCAACACTGTCCAACACATTTCATTTCATCTGTCAGTCATTAATCACTGCCCCAGAGGAGTGCGACAGGCCTCGGCACAGTTCCTATACTCGCCGCTAGACGGGGCTTCATTCATTCCATTCTTGATCCGGTTGAATGACTGGAAACCGACTGAGAATTTTTATTATGATAGGAAAAACCTGAGTACCCGGAAAAACCCTGTCCCACCCCCGCTTTGTCCGGCACAAATCTCACATGGAGTAACCGGGATTTGAATCACGGAATCCAGCGGTGAGAGGCTGGCGTGCTGCCACGGAGGCTCTGTGCGAATGTATTGCGTAAACATAATATACTCAGCCACGTGAGGACTTAGAGAAGACAAACGTATTCAGCCAGTAATATGTAAAAATAGTTTGATATAAGGATGTCAAGGTAGAGGAGGTGACTAATACTGACCTGAAATTTCCCTAAGATAATGAATACGTTTACAAACCACTAAGGAGCAGTGAATGAATGAACGGGTATCTGAAGATCACAGTTCAGCAAAACTACTTGTGCAAAGTGTGCTTTTTAATATAATGGCGAAATGTATTTAGACCAAGTATTCGTTTAGTTGTTGTTCTCTTTTGAAGTAACATGTGGCGTTTCTCCTCGAACACCAAAGCTGCTCCACGTCGTAAAATTTAAAATACGACTGAAGTGAGCTTATCAGTTGAGATCTGATGCGTTCCACCTGAGTTCCTGAGAAGATAACGGTGTCAGAGAGTGGAATGATGTCAGCAGCCAGTATTACCGGACCACAATCTTCTTTGAATATCCTCACACTCAGACGTCTGGTATTCATCCACATGCATTCCATCGCTACTTCTCACATAAAAATCATATTTACTTGTGAGCAAAGCCCGGATTTTTATGCCGTAACAGGTTAGAAAGCAAAATAAATTTGGTTAATAGGAAGTGTCGGCCACCCGCTCTTCATTAATGTAGCAAGAATAACGTAAATTATAGGAGTTCTGATGGGCCGTACCCCTAATGTTTATGCAAACCCCATGGCATGATCGTTGTGAAGGTAGACTATATTTGCTGCTCGTTTCAGAAACTTTGCATTCTAACCTATCAATGCATAAAAATCCGGGCTCTGCTTAAATGTCTCCGCTACGCGGAAGAGTATAGGATCATGAATAGGATTTTGGACTTAGAAGACGAGAGAGCATATCACTATCACTATCAGCCATATTCAATCGTTTTTACGATGTGGCCTCTTTAAGTCCGAAGCAAGGTAGGTTTTCATGAGGTCTCTCCATCTGGGACGGTCTTGAGCGATGTTCTGCCAATTGATCCCAGTAATCTTACGGATGTCTTTATGTTGCTCCCCTCTTAGTTGCCTCTTACGTCATGCAGGGGGTACAGATAATGCATCCTTTGACTCCACCCATAGGGGATATGAAGAGTACTGATACATCGAAAGAAATTTGTAGCATCATGATCTACGTCCGACAATATACAGAGTGTCCTTGAAAAACGATCCTATATTTACAGAGGAAAAATGAAATGGCGTATGGCTTTTAGTGCCTGGAGTGTCCGAGGACATGTTCGGCTCGCCAGGTGAAGGTCTTTCGATTTGACTCCCGTGGGCGACCTGCGCGTCGTGATGAGGATGAAATGATGATGACGTGCCAGGAAAATTAATCAATGTTGGCTAAAATTCCCTACCCTGCCGGGAATCGAACCCAGGACCCCCAATGACCAAAGGCCAGCACGGTAACCATTTAACCATGAAGCCGGACGTTTACAGAGGAGGCAGCACGCAACAAAAGGAAAAAATATCCTATAAACATTGGTCACGAACCCAATATTATCGGAGTTGGCCGTTCTATCCTTGCTCATTCTGAGAATATGCCCACATAATTTCAATCACTTTTTTTCTGAATGTGTGTGAGATTTTTCGGCATGACAATATATTTCCTGAGAATTTATTTGCTTCCATATTCCGTCTCTACAATCCTGGCCGAAGATTGTTCGTTAATTTTCCTTTCCTGTTTGTCTATGTCTTTAATTAATGATCTGCCACCCATGATTAAGGTTTCCAATGCATACAGAGGTCGAGTCATAAGTCATGGCAACTATTTTCTTCTCGCGAACAGGAAAAAACACGGAAAATCTAAGATACGCATTTGGAAACGTACGGTATGTCCTTGCATATTATGCCACTAAATGGTGTATGTAAACAACAGTGTGGGTCTAAGCATGCCCCCAAGTTCAGTGTGTGAGTGAGAGCGCCACAAAATGGAAGTCAACAAGCAGGAGCAACGATCGTATATTAAAATAGCACTTCTCCGAGGCAGAAATGCATGCCACACCCGCCTTATTCGCCTGATCTGAGCCCATGCGACTATGATCTAATCCCTAAAGTCAAGAAGCCATTACATGGACAACGGTTTGCTAACAAAGAGGACATCGTAACAGCATTTCGGAGAGAGGTGTCACACGTTAGCGATACACATGTAGCGAATGGTATTCAGCGACTGCAACGCACAGTGGAAGCCTTGGGTGATTATTTCGAAGGTCTGTAACCAGTGGAGACCTGTCCTTTGTACGTAATCTTGTGTATTTGCTGCCTACACAATCATAAAACAATGTTTACTAATGGCCTGTGTTCTGTCACTTTCCTCTAGAATCTCCTGTCAGAATTTTTCTTCAGGCACTATGCATAAGTACATGCCCTAATTTTCTAAATTCATATCTTAGATTTTCCAAGTTGTCTCCTGTTCGCGAGAAAAAAAAAAGTTGCTATGACTTATGACTCGACCCTCGTATAATGCTTCGGGTTTGATTACTGTATTATAATGCCTTAATTTCTTTCCTAGATACGAATTTCTTGTTATGTGAATTCCAAGTGATTCGATGTGCTTTTTGTAATTTAGAGATTCTCTCTTCATTTGACTCACAATTTAATCCTGAGGACTGAGTAACTTCTTAGTATTTAAACTTGTTTACTTAAGGCACACTGGGACTGAGTTTTCGGCATATTTTATCAAATATTTCGATTTTTCGATATTCACATAATGCTCTACCCCTGACCATTGCGGATAAATTAGCGATATAATTTTCCACGTTCCGCCATTTTTAAAGGCACAGCGGGACATTTAAATGCCTGCTGCACAGCCATTTAAACGCCCCTTCCTTTTCGATTCTCACCGAACATCATACTGCACACGCATTTATGCGTTTTTCATCACATAATTTTGAAATGTGGTGTATGGCACCAACACAGTACTGAAGGAGGAGTGTGTAAACCACATTGGTAAGAGAATGGGAAAAGGTTTGAGACAGATGCTACAAACTCGTAGTTAGGTGGCCGTTCAGGTGGTCTTACTAATGCTATAATTACCAAGCTTACCAGCTATTATAGGATTTACCGTATATTGTACAAATCACAGTTAATGTTGCAAACATGAAAAATGCTATCTCTGCCACACTCTACTATTACATATCCACTGACAGTAAGCCCCAACATAAGAAATAACCCTAAGGCTTAGATGATTGGTGCTTCTATAACAAAAGCATAGCAGAAGGTATGGTACCTCAGATGCATGATAAAATGTCGGTCGAACGTTCTGAGCCATTAGTGTGTAAGATTATGCCTGTGTATCAGAGTCTGGCCTCTGATGAAGTACTATCCTGATGTGCCCGTGGTGCCATGCAGAATCAGAACGAAAATCTACATTCTAGCATCTGGGGAAAGTGTCCAAAGGAAATTTTGTATCAAGAAATAGACTTGAAATTGGTGTATGCAGTGCTGTGGCAGAGTTCAGTAAGGGGTGCAGTGCAACAATACACTTGAAGTCGAGTACCAAAAGAACTTCAGTCTCTCATGTGACAGAAAAATCAGTCCTTAGGCTGATGCTCGCAGAAAGTATGAAATAGAGTGATCGTCTTCTGAGAAGAAAAAATCAACTCTACGAAAAGCGAAGGTCACAAAAATGAAGAAAGAGGTTGAAAAACGGAAGACGGAGAGTGTGACTTATGCTGCAGGACAGTTATAATGAGTAAGTCAACTGACAATATTAAAAAATATGCATGACTTTAGAAAAATGCTATTTTCTCAGTTTAACATTTTCAGATGTATAAAATGTCATACCCATTACAGATATGATGCTATTACCTTGAAAAAATTCACATGAATGTTCCTTAGTACATTATCCATAAACGTGTGCATTACTTTTATGATTGAAATTCTGGTTTGCCTGTAAAAAATTTCAAAACTTAAAATTTCAATAATTTTACAAAAAATAAACTTCAACAAGGGAAAAAGTCCTATCTCCATAGTAAATAATACAATCTCAAAAATGATGCACAGTTTCATTTATATACGAATAAGGTACTAGATCATTACTTTAAAAATTTGCTATCTGGATCGCTTTGATACGCCTAACATTTATAATATTTGAATAATTTGCATTTAAATATTGGAAAATAATTAATATCTATGAAACTAGTAAAGCTACACTGATCAAATTTAGTACAGATATTCATAATAGTACATACCTTGAGCCAACCAAATATTAAGGTGATATCTTAATTTTTACAGGAATTAGAAATTTCAGTCCCAGTGTCCCTTAATACATTTTGCCTAATATAGTTATCAAAGGTTGTCCATATAAATATGACGGGGCTCCTTCCATGAACTGAGTTTTCTCGTATGAGATTTAAGGTCCTGTTCTGATGGCAATTTCATGGACTTTTCCAACTGAATGAATTACTACTTGCCTATTATCAGAACGAATTGTAAGTCATCTGAGAAGGCCAGACAGTTCACTTGAATTCTACATCTGAGTAGTCTGCCAAGGGTAACTTTAAATTTTCTTTTCCCCGGTTCTGATTATTTTTTCAAGTAAAATATTGAATAAGAAAGGGAATAGTCCATCTCCTTGACGGACCCCTGTGATAACAGTAAAAGGCTCAGATATTTCACCTAGGTATTCTTCCGAGGATGTCAGTTAATGTGTGATCACTTCTATTGTTCTTCTATCCAGTTTGAATTCTTCTAATATAATCAAACCAAATTAAACCCCATGACGCAACAGCCCCGAAGGGCCATGGCCTACCAAGCGATCGCTGCTCAGCCAGAAGGCCTGCAGATTACGAGAAGTCGTGTGGTCAGCACGACGGATCCTCTCGGCCGTTATTCTTGGCTTTCTAGACCGAAGCCGCCATCTAACCGTCAGATAGTTCCTCAATTGTCATCATGTAGGCTGAGTGGACCTCGAACCAGCCCTCAGATGCAGGTAAAAATCCCTGACTTGACCGGGAAAGGAACCCGGGTCCTCCGGGTAAGAGGCAGGCACGCTACCCCTGCACCGCGGGGCGGAAGGTTCTTCTACTATACTGAAAATTATTATTATTATTATTATTATTATTATTATACGTATTTTTTACGAACAGCAACCGTATAGCGCCGAATTACAAATATTCGTAATACATAAAATAGTTATTAACCCTAGAATACAAAACCTCGTAATTTTGATGACGGCGATTTTACAACAACATTGATGTGCACTGTAGTACCTTCCTAACTCGTCATAAAAGTTGCCGCGATGAGTTCTGTTCCGTGATCTGCTCGTTTATGAATATCGAGCCGTAAAATTTACGAGCTTTTGTGTAGATGCTGTGCAGTTATGGGAAGGTAAGTATTCAAAATAGAATAATGTGTGTGTTTCATGGCATGCTGAACATCGGTGGGTTATATACTGCCACAACATGTATCAACAGAAACGAAAGCCACTGTCACAAACGCAATTATCATCCAGCTGAGTGAAGGACTTGCAAGACCGTTGATTGAGAAAAGACTTCAAATCTCGAGCTTGCAGTCTGATCTCCGGATAATGGTCCGGAGAGTTTTAGGAGTTAAAAGTGGGCCCTCTGAAGTGGAAGCTGGATCCAGCGACACGAAGAAGACAATTTGCCACATACAGTCGGAAACAAAAGTCTGCATACACTTCAAAACTTAATGTAAGTGTAATCAAAAGAGAACGTTTTACACATACACTGACTGACAGAGCAAATGCAACACCAAGAAGGAGTGGTCAGAACTTTATGCCAATTGCAGGGTAGACTGACGTCACTGAGGTATGCTCATGATGTGAAATGCGCCGCTGTGCTGCGCACGTAGCGAACGATAAATGGGACACGGCGTTGGCGAATGGCCCACTTCGTACCGTGATTTCTCAGCCGACAGTCATTGTAGAACGTGTTGTCGTGTGCCACAGGACACGTGTATAGCTAAGAATGCCAGGCCGCCGTCAACGGAGGCATTTCCAGCAGACAGACGACTTTACGAGGGGTATGGTGATCGGGCTGAGAAGGCCAGGTTGGTCGCTTCGTCAAATCGTAGCCGATACCCATAGGGATGTGTCCACGGTGCAGCGCCTGTGGCGAAGATGGTTGGCGCAGGGACATGTGGCACGTGCGAGGGGTCCAGGCGCAGCCCGAGTGACGTCAGCACGCGAGGATCGGCGCATCCGCCGCCAAGCGGTGGCAGCCCCGCACGCCACGTCAACCGCCATTCTTCAGCATGTGCAAGACACCCTGGCTGTTCCAATATCGACTAGAACAATTTCCCGTCGATTGGTTGAAGGAGGCCTGCACTCCCGGCGTCCACTCAGAAGACTACCATTGACTCCACAGCATAGACGTGCACGCCTGGCATGGTGCCGGGCTAGAGCAACTTGGATGAGGGAATGGCGGAACGTCGTGTTCTCCGATGAGTCACGCTTCTGTTCTGTCAGTGATAGTCACCGCAGACGAGTGTGGCGTCGGCGTGGAGAAAGGTCAAATCCGGCAGTAACTGTGGAGCGCCCTACCGCTAGACAACGCGGCATCATGGTTTGGGGCGCTATTGCGTATGATTCCACGTCACCTCTAGTGCGTATTCAAGGCACGTTAAATGCCCACCGCTACGTGCAGCATGTGCTGCGGCCGGTGGCACTCCCGTACCTTCAGGGGCTGCCCAGTGCTCTGTTCCAGCAGGATAATGCCCGCCCACACACTGCTCGCATCTCCCAACAGGCTCTACGAGGTGTACAGATGCTTCCGTGGCCAGCGTACTCTCCGGATCTCTCACCAATCGAACACGTATGGGATCTCATTGGACGCCGTTTGCAAACTCTGCCCCAGCCTCGTACGGACGACCAACTGTGGCAAATGGTTGACAGAGAATGGAGAACCATCCCTCAGGACACCATCCGCACTCTTATTGACTCTGTACCTCGACGTATTTCTGCGTGCATCGCCGCTCGCGGTGGTCCTACATCCTACTGAGTCGATGCCGTGCGCATTGTGTAACCTGCATATCGGTTTGAAATAAACATCAATTATTCGTCCGTGCCGTCTCTGTTTTTCCCCAACTTTCATCCCTTTCGAACCACTCCTTCTTGGTGTTGCATTTGCTCTGTCAGTCAGTGTACACTTACAAAATAAAATGATAGAGTTGTAGATACAGTACTTCGCGGCATTAATAACTAAGTGTAGAATTAAAGGCAATACATCCGATACGAAACATGTTCATGAGCAAAATTGAAAATACACTAACAATTTTTTCACTCTCATATTAGGTTCTGTAGATTTTGTGTCAGCTATCACAGCTTCCAATCGCAGGGCCGTCGATTCCAGTGGGGTTTTGGTGACTTCTTTTGAAATTATTTTCCATTCTGTTAAAATGGCAAATTTCAATCGTCCTTCTTGATGTAATATTTCCAAATTCACCGTCAAACGTGATAACTTTGGACGCGGGGGTAACTTTGGACATCGGTACAGCGATTTGAAAGTCCTCCCACTGAGTATTTGTTTTTTGAATCAGAGTAACTGACTTAACATTCGTGTTTTCTACGCACCTTACCAAACCACACAGATCATGATTGGTCTCGATCTCTGAAGAAACAACGAAGGCAGTAATTGAAAGTGTTGCATCAACGTGTGGGAAAGCTATAAAAGAGGTAACTTTTGTCATAAGTGTCTTTCCCAGAAAGAAGAAGGTGTATAGGCCGGGATAAATGTTGTCAACAAAGTGGTTTCTACTGACGAACTGGAGGTAACAGACCTCAAATCAATATCAGCAGCAAAGGACACTTTCGTTAAAAATGACAAACATATGAAAGTTTGCTTGAGGATGTTTCCTATAATATATTTGCTCTCACCGAAGTAGGTACGAAAGAGAGATCTCGTTTTAGATTTTATAAATCCCATTCGGTAGATGGCTGAAATCAGACATCTTGAAAGACAAGGGACAACTGTTGGTTTTACTAACATCCACAAGTAGTTTAGGCACAAATGTCGGTTGTGAGCTGATATACAGCAAGAAAAATACGATAAAATATGTGAAAATATGAAGTGATAGTTACTATTTGATGTAGATTGGTTATTATTTGACTTAGCATGAACCACTATGGTCAGCAGTATAAAACAAAGGCATGTCCAAAGTTAGACACTATTTTTAACTTTCCAGGCATAAACTGAAGTCTGACCCGAATTAAACATTACATATATTCAAAGCAGTCAACAATTAAGAGTTTGGTGTCAATAACTTTATCCTTCAAACTGTAAGATTTGTAGGCACTTTAATTTCGAAAGTGTCCGAAGTAAGGGTTTAACGACGCATATGGAGTTCTTCCCAAATGTGTTATATAGGGTTAATGTCCGGGAATGGGTGGTGAATGAAACTATTTAGGAACATTTTGAAGCAGCCATTTTCTCTATATTGCAACGGTATACTTAGGGCCGTTGTCTTCTTGAATGACCCCGTCATTTGTTGGTTTATCCATTTTATTTTCAAAAAACACTAAATTGTCTACCCCTGCAACAGACAGTCAACTCCAAACAGGAATGTTCACACCTCTATGTTTTACTAATGGAACTAGATTTTTCTTTTGGAGGTTTCACTAGCTTTCCTCCATACTTTCTACTTTCTATCGCACTGAAATAAAGGACATAAGTATCCAGTGTTTGAACGGACGGCACAAACGCAAGTCAATCAACATGCAGCGAGAGTTGTCCAAAAGTTAAGGAATAAGCGGGCGCATGTAGACTTTTGTTTCCGACTGTATGTCCTAAGAAGAGGCGAATGACGTCATATTGCGACGGTGTTCGCGGGCGTATTGCAAAGAACACAGTACAAAACTGTGTGCAAATAGCTTCTGATGAATGTAACAGTTATGAGCGATGTTTTTGTGGACCTTCGCATGCATAAGGGGGACCTAGAGGCAAGCAGAGGTGAATGTTCCGCAAACACGCAATTAAGAAGAAGTGAGTATTGTGTCATGTTGCAGTTGAAGTCAGAAGATGGCCAACTGCAAAGAACATGACGACAATTAGTGGACAGATTACTCCATATTGAAGAAAAAGCGGTTGCGTGTGATGTGTTCTAATATAGTTATGTATATGCAGCAAAATAGTACATGGAAAGTTATGTCACGAATATTACGAGGATTTATGGATATTTAAT